>NW_018165281.1:691027-729968 GCF_001263595.1 Phalaenopsis equestris
AACTTATCTCAAGTCCTCCACCAAACTCTTGAAGTTCATTTGAATCTCTTCTCTTTTACAACACTCTCAATATAAAACTAAAATAAAAAGGATAAATATGTGGTGCCTAAAAATCTCTCCAACTAACCCCCCAATTTTAAAACTTTCAAAACTTTCCCAGTACTTTCAGGACCCCTTTTAAAGTCTCAATCTTCTTTCTTTTATAATTCTCCAAAAGGTGCCTTGATATCTCTTCAAAATGTGACTTGATTCGATGTATTTCCCCATGAGATGCATCTTTTTGCAATAATTTTCATCTATGGTGGTTGTAACCACTTATTAAGCCAATATGTGCCTCAAAAATCTCTTTAAAATTTGTAAAAACCGAATTTACTCATCCAATAACTGCCACTGACACTTAAGCGCGGGGCCTCTGGTGCTTAGGTGTGCCCTTCTCTCTTTAATCGGCGCTTAGGCGCCAAAACACTTTTGCACATTTTTCACCTATTTGCTCCAAATTTGATCCTTTTCACTTCTTTAAGCATTTTTCACCTTTTTACATGTACCTGAAAGAAAAAACATAAAATACCTTTCATTAAAGCACAATATCTAAAAAAGATGTACAAAAATGTGTCTAAAAATACTATATATTTTATGACTATGTCTGTCATGGCCACAGTTTAAGGATAGTCTCAAACACCACAGCTAGCCTCTCTAGAAGTCAATGAAACAGAGATTATACACATTACAGACAAAAGGAGGGAAGTCACCTCATCGAATAGAGACGATCATCAAAAGAAAGATTCTCCATCAACCACTATGCCAAGAAAGGAATTTAAGCAAATGTTCGAACAAGTTCCGGAAGCCTTAACCCAATCTAAGGGTGGTGCATTGATTTTGAAGGGTACACCTTACCTGGAGGAATTCGATGTCGTACCCTACCCTAAGTGTTTTGTGTCACCAAACTTTAAGATATTTGATGTGACCGAAAATCCCAACCAACATATAGCACATTTTCGAGCCTATTGTGGTAATACAGGAGGAAACAAAGCTTTACTCTTTCAATAGTTTGTCAGCAGCCTGTCAGGGATCGCTTTTGATTGGTAAGCTGAATTCCCCAACGGATCAGTTAAAACGTTCTCCAAGTTAGAACAACTGTTCGTAAGAAGATTCACCGGAGCGCAACATCATGTGTCTATTGGAGATCTTATAATAGAAAAGCAGAAGCCTAACAAGACTTTAGTGGACTACATTTTGAGGTGGAGAAACCTTAGCATGAAATGTGAACCTCAGTTATAAGAACATCATATAATTGAGACCTTTCCATGGGTCAGTAGCTTTCATCTCAAGGGACTCACCATTAAATCCTTCGAGAAGCTACTCAGCAAAGCTAGGAATCTTCAAGAAGAAGTCAAACATATGGATTCTCATGAGAAGTCTGAGAAGTCCAAGATGACCAGAATATTTGAAAAGAAGTCCGGAACAGTTGCAATGGTCGATTAAAAAAAACAGCCAATGAAGATACATGCGGAGAGTTCTCGTCAGTCATTATCACAACATGCTCAACAACTGACACAATAGTATATCCAGTCTAGCCAGCAACCGCCTCAAGGAGGATCATACCAAATAGAAAATAAGAAAATGTCCATTACAAAACAAAGGAAATTGGTGTACTCCTTCAAAGATGAAGCCGTACCCAAAATGTTCAGAAGTTTGATGAGAAACCTGAGTTCAGACTAACAAATTTGAAGAAACCCGAAAAGGTTGACAAGAAGGATCAACCAAACTATTATCCATATCACAAATTGCTTAGACACACCATAGATGAATGTTTTTTCTTCAAGGAATGGCTTGAGAATAATCTTAAAGAAGGGAATAAAACCATCCCGAAAGAATATTTAAAAAAACCTGAAAAATGTTCTATAAATATGATTTCGGCTGAGCCAATCTCTCTGATTGACCTTTATACAAGAAAATATGGATGAAGTACAACCTGGAATAAGCTCAAGAAGATACTAAACCAGATCCAGAATACATCTGGGCAAGCTTCTGTTCAGAGTCTTCAACCTGCCAAGTTTGAGATAAAGATTCCATCAGAAGTGTCGTCGATGTCAAAGAAGAAGAAGAAGAAGAAGAAGAAGAAGAGCACCACCACAAAGATTGATAGCACGGGGGGTAGGATAGGGGCTACCTCTGTTAGATTAGTTTTCTTGAATTTGGGGAAGAAAATTCTCGAACCCTGACTATGTGCTCGAACCCTTGACTTTATATGATTATCTTTTTGTCCCTCCAGGGTCTTATGAATACAATGATTATGATTTCAGCAACATTTTAACTGTTTCTAGTGATAACATAATCGATTATGACTAATTTAACTTTCGATCTTGATTCTCAAAATGATCCTCAAATTGTTCTTGAGTCCGATAAACTCGTTAATAAGACCAAAGAAGACATCGACAATGACGCTTATGACAGCACCGAGAGTCAGGAACCAATCCTCGAGCACCATGGTGCACCACTTGCCATCAACTTAGATCTTTCTAAAAAAGAAGAAACACCGAAAGATTTGACAATAGCATCTCAAGAAGAATAAATTACATAAGTAAACTTAACGAGCGAGAAAGTATTACCCCAAGAACAGCTCCGATAGATAAAGGAAATAAAATAGTAATACGAGAAGAGCTACCTCCACCTCCGCCAGCTAAAGAAACAAATAACCAAGAGAAAATTGGAGGATCATAAAAAGTGGATTATAATGTGCTAGCTCACCTTAGGAAGTTGCAAACCAAACTAGGCATTTATGATGCTTTAATCCTATCAAAGGAGATGAAAGAGTCTGTGGTTAAAGCTTTGCTTGATGCAGACATTTGCTTAGCCCCATTGACTAGCACATCCTCGGATAAAGTTTGTTCGTTGAAAGAACAGTCTAGGATAACCTTCACAAATGAAGGCTTGCTGCTCGGTACCATCGACCATTATTGTCCACTCTATATCTCTGTTAATATCGGCAGATTTGTTTTGTCCAGAGTTTTAGTAGATCATGGAGCATCTCTCAACTTGATGAGTCTACAGACATTAGCCTACTTGGACATTGAAGCTCAGGAGCTTACGACCGATACAATGATGCTAAGAGGATTAAATCAAAAGGGAGAAAGAGCGAGCCCTTGGATCAATTACACTGTTGGATCAATTACACTGCTTATGAAAATTAGAGAACTAGTAACAACCGCTAAATTCCATATTATCGACGTTGAGACCTCTTTCAATGCTATACCGGGTCGACCGTGGATTCACGAACACAATATGGTTCCATCGTTGCTACACCAGTGCATCAAGTACTACAAGGAAGAACAAGAACATTGAATCAAGGGAGATTTACTATCTTTTTCAATTCATGAAGTTGACATTCATGAGGACGTCGTTTACTACTTGCCTCTAAAGAAAACTGTCTTCTCTTATGAAGTTGTGACTAATAAAGGTAAAGATTTAGAAGAAGTACAATGGCAAGGCCATTCAGCTCCACATAATCAATCTTCCGCCACTCTTTTGCAACGAGTTGGTGGGGGTTCTCTTAGTTCGCGCACCCGAGGTCGAGACCGGGGACGTGGACAAGCAAAGACTGATTTAATTGTTGAACGGCTAGACCGACCATCAACATTGACTATGACGAAAGCTCTAACGAAGAAATAATGATGATAAAATAGAAGAAACCTCAATATGAAATATCCTTAGAAAACATGAAGAAAAGTGAATATGAGACAATATATAATCAGATAGACCACTATGTGAACACCATGATCCTTACTCTGATTATTCCTCAAAAGGTCGAGAGTTTAAAGGTCAAGGAAGTCTGTAGCACTGGTTCAAAACTGATCAAATTTTATCGTGCTACTACTTCTACTAATCTTGAAAATGATGTAAATTTGGATGAGGATCCTAATGAATTAATGGAATTACCTTTTAGTTACTTTTCGCCTTATGTACAAAAATTAATTCAGCAAGGGCATTTCCCAAAACGATGCCAAAAGATAAACTACAACTTCTTGAAAAATTGTGGGATGTTAAAAGTCAAACTCTCAACTTGAAAGAGGGTCTCAGATTTGGTACAGTCAGACCAGTTGATGATTCAGAATTCTGAATGATTGTTACTAGTGAATTGGAAGAGGACTGCCTCGATATAGAGGATGACTCTACTGATCAGCTAATAGAAGATGCTCTGCCAAAATTTGAAGAGGAAATCAAATCATGATGAATTAAAGGAAATTAACCTCAGGACAGAAGAGCAACCCTAGCCTACATTTATGAGTTCTCTACTCAATGAAGAAGAGTCTTTAAAATTGATTGAACTGTTAACAAAATTCAAAGATTGATTTGAATGGAGCTATGATGAAATGCCAAGACTACCAGCAGAGGTTGCAGTTCATAAGCTCGGGGTTGACAAAGGTATGACCCCAGTAAAACAAGCTCCAAGAAGAATGCGCCTCGAGAGAGAGAAGTAAGTCGTTGTCGAGGTAAACTTTGTAAAAGAAGAGCAATACCCCACATGGTTAGCTAACATTGTAAATGTTAAGATGGACAAATTCGTGTATTTGTCGACTTCAGCATGTGCGACTTAAGAGATTTGAACAAAGCATGTCTAAAGAATGAATTTCCACTGCCAATACTAGAAATGATGGTGGATATCGATTCAACATATGAAATTTTCTCCTTTATGGTTGGATCGTCGGGGTACAATCAAATCAAGATGGCTCCAGAAGATGCAACACTTACAGCCTTCAGAACATCGGTCGGGATCTTCTGCTACACAATGATGTCGTTTGGGTTAAGGAACGCCAGAGCAATATACCAACGTGCTTTGACAAAGATCTTTGACGACCTCATTCAAAACCAAGTGGAATGCTATGTGGATGACTTGGTCATCAAATGTAAGTAGAAAATAGACCATTTATAAGATTTGAGGATTGTGTTCGAATGGTTATGATGATATGACCTTAAGATGAATCCCTTAAAATGAGCCTTTGACGTTACCTATGGGATTCTCTAGGATTCGATGTCTGTCATTGGGGAATCGAGATTAACCCGGATAAGATTAAAGCTATCTTGAAAATACCCAACTGCTCTCCTTCCAAGAAAAGTTGGTATATCTAAGACGCTTTATTTCTAATCTCTCAAGTAGGTGTCAGCCCTTCTCAAAATTGGTTAAAAAGGACGCCAAATTTGTTTGGGAAGAGAAATGCCAGCTGGCCTTCGAGGAATTTAAGATGGCCTTTGAGGACGTTAAGCGATACTTAATGACACCTTCTATTTTGGTAGCCCCTATCCCGAGAAAACAGTTGATACTTTATACCGCGGCCTTAGATGACTCTCTTGGAACCCTCTTCGCCTCTTTCTTAGCCCAAGTCAATGACAAATGACAAGGGTAAAGAAAATTCACTCTACTACTTGAGTCATCATCTAATACTGATGAAGAAAAGGTATTAGCCTATTGAGAAGCATTTTCTAGCGTTAATTTTTGCCGCCCAAAAGATTAGACATTACATGCTTTCTCTTGAGATTGCCCTTATTTCAAAAGTTAATCCGTTGCAATATTTGATGACCTGACCAACACTCTCTGGACGTCTAGTAAGATGGTCGATGATTCTGTTGCAATTATATATAATTTTTGTTCCTTTCCGTGCTATCAAGGGACACATTTTAGCAGAATTTTTTGCTACAGACCCACTTCTAGCTAGGTCCCCTCTTAATGATGAATTACCAGATGAACATATATTACAGATAGAATTTTCCAGTGTGTAACACAAATTCTCTAATGCAAAACACTGGAATGTACTTCGACGGAGCTTTGTCAGTCAGAAAAGATAAAGGATTAGGCACAATTATACCAGACAAAGCAGGAATTGGGTTGATTTTCATCATGCCAGATAAGGGTATGCTGCGCTTCTCATACCAACTGACAGAGCCATTTTCAAAAAATGAAGCAGAATATGAAGCCTTAATTATCGGGTTGGAATTCACAATTTTGATGGATACAATAGATATTACCATTTATGGCGAATCACAACTCGTCATTCAATAAGTTGTCGAACAATACATGATTTTAAAACCAACGTTAGCAGAATACCACTGGAACACCATGACGTTGTTGGAATAGATCCCCAACGTGACTTTTTACCAGATTCCTCAGGGAGATAATGCCTATGTTGATGCTCTAGCAAAACTTGCTAAGGAATTGGCTTGCCCCCAAAGGATTCCATTGACATCACGGTACAAGGAAGATAGGTTCTGTCTCGCATCGACCTTGAAAATCTACACAAGCTCAGAAAATAAGAAGAAATGATGATTGCGATTGCTGATATCAATGAAGATTGGTGTAAGCCATTAATAGAATATTTACATACTGGAAAGCTGTTAGAGAACAAGTCAGCGTCACACCACATTACGAGAAGGGTTATGTCGTACGCCTTAGTGGGTGATGTCCTCTATAGAAGATCATTCGATCAGATATGGTTTCAATGTCTAAGCAAAGTAGAAGCACAGAAAATTGTCAAAGAAGTACATGTCGGATTGTGTGGTGCTCACCAGTCAGGACCAAAGATGAAAATGAAGATCAAAAGACTCAGATATTATTGGCCGGCAATGATGTTTGACTGCATGGATACAACCAGAAGATGTCACCAATGCTAGGTGCATGGGGTGGTCTTGCACCAACCTCCGAATGTGCTACACCTAACCGTTGCCTCGTGGCCATTCGAGTGTTGGGGCATGAACATAATAGGTCCGACAGACCCTCCATCCTTAAAAGGACACAGATTTATACTCATCGCTACAGATTACTTTTCCAAATGGGCATAGGCAGTGTCATTATGAGAGGTTACAACACAACTCATCCTTCAGTTCTTCAAAAGACAAGTCGTATACCATTTTGGAATCTCGCATAGAATAATCTCCGACAATGGGACAGCCTCTAAGAGCACAAATATCAACAACTTCGTTAAACGGTACGGGATAGACTGAAGATACTCTACGATCTACTATCCCAGCGCAAATGGCCTGGCTGAAGCCTTCATCAAGACACTGATACAGATTTTGAAGAAGACCTTCGATGAAAATAAAAGAGATTGGCATAACAAATTGCTAGAAGCTCTGTGGGCCTACCAGGCAATGTTCAGGAATCCCACTTAGTGTACACCCTACGTGCTCGTGTACTGGTCTGAGACCGTACTACCATTAGAGGTTCATACGTCATCTCTTAGAATCACTGTCACCAATCAACTTACAATAGAAGTAAGTGCAATGCTCAGACTTGAAGAGTTGGAAAGTCTCGAAGCAAAACAATTAGAAGCACCACAACATCTAGACCTTTACCAGGGAAGATGATACAAGCCCATGACAAGTTGGTCTGCCTAAGGAAATTTAAAATTATCGATCTCGTACTTGTTCTCGAAAGGCCTATTATTGCACTCCACAAGATAGGTGGAAAACTCAAGCCAACTTGGGAAGGGCCATTTGTCGTAGAAAAAGTCTACTCAGGAGGAGCCTACCAGCTGGTAAATTTTCGAGGCGAAACACCCATGTTGCCGATCAACAGATGATACTTCAAGACATACTTTGCAACTTGACATTGCTTGAATTAAAAATTTAAAATTTTGATTGTTTTGGGGCTATTTATTTGGCCAAACGTCTGTGATCGGGTCCGCCAAATGTCTGTGATTGGGTCCAAAATAAAATACTTTTTTTGTAATAAGTTAACCTCAATAAAATGAAGACTTTTGAAATTACACGCTTCAATTTTCTCTTTTCTACCTTTAGGTTTCATACTTTACAAAATTACACAATATATATATATATAAATGATCTTCTCACCATTATAAACTAAAATTTTGCCTAATGAACACTTTGTTTTGTACTTGTTTCTGCTAAATTTCAGCACACTAATTTTTTTCCTGTTGTCTGCAGAGAAAAAGTTAGGAGAGAGGCTGATCTTTGCTTTCAAAGATGGCTAGAATCTCACACTTAACGAGGAAAGGACACCGCAGGGTGGTACCATAGACTTTGACATAGACTTCAGTCAAGTCGATATGGACTATGAGGGTCCCATGATGGATGTGGTTAGCTGTCGAGAAAAAGAAGAGCTAACATCACTGTTAAAGATCAGAACCGAAGATAGTTCCTCACTGAAGGAAAAAAATGTGATAGTACAATAAGATTCGATGGAGGGGACTAGTCGCCTTCCGTCTATGATAATGTGCTGACCGGAGGCCTAGTCACTTCTTATGACAAGAGACTGCCTGGCGGACCACTACAAAGAACTCAACGCATAAATGCCAATCGCTGAAAGCATAAAGGTTTCCTACACAAAGAAGGAAGACGCCAAAAGGAGGCAGAAAGATTGCTTACCCCAATTCCTGAGGGGAATATCTATGATCCAGGCATGAGAGAGGCTTCTTCCAGCTTGCCTACCACAGTGGATGAGTCTGAGTTCGCTACAGAGCCGGAGATACCAAGAGTTTCAAATGATCTTTGTTTGGGTTGCTAGACAATCAATGCCGAAATTCCCACACGGATACCAGCTACAGAGGCATTTGTGCAATGCCCACACTGCAATGTCCTTCACCTAGAGTGTTACAGTACTCTGGAGGAGTGCGCATTGGATACAGAGCTGTATATTTCGTTGGACACAGAGTCATATGCTCCGCTGCAGATAGAGACAACACCAGCTTGGATTCCCGCTGATACTGAAATAAGGGAGTATCCTCGACAGCCGCCGATCATCTCCAGGACAAAATACTACAATATGAGTAAAGTAAACAAAAGGGAATTTGAATGATATGAAGAAGTGCAAGGAAGATTCATCAACATACTAGAAGGCTTGGAGCTGCACACCAGAGTCTTCTCTGAAAGCGACAAAAGAAGTATTCTTGACTTCATCTTTGATCTAAGGGACAGAGGTCGAGCGAGTCTTCTGATGGAAAGGACATATTCCAAACCACAGAAATGGATGTGTGGAAAGGGGAGGATCACCATACAATGTGGCTGCTGTTACAACTTCACCAAGGATAGACAAGGAAATCCCCCGGGGATTTTGAGACACGATGAAGTGGACCCACTACCTCCCATGATAAAAAGGATGTACAAGAGAATAGTCTGATAGAACATACTTCCAGCCGAGTGTATTGCTAACAGCTGCATCATCAACATCTACGACGAGGGCGATTGCATTCCTCCACATATAGACCATCATGATTTCATGAGGCCTTTCTGTACGGTCTTCTTCATGAGCAAAAGCAATATTTTATTTGGTAAAGAGATAAACATCATAGGCCCCGATGAGTTCAGAGGATCCATGGAGATTCTGCTACCAGTGGGTTCAATACTATTCCTTAAAGGAAATGGAGCAGACATCACCAAACACTGCATTCTAGGGGTACGACACCGCACGGTGTCTGTAACTTTCCGAAGAATGGATGACAACAAAATGCCATATGGATTCTGGCTAGACTCGGAATTGGAAGAGCTACTGCCTTACGAGCTATGAGAGGGTTGTACCTCTAAGCGCATGCGAAGGGAACTCTTATCCTGAAGCGTGGCTTAGTAGGTCAGTTCAATCAGGAGCTCACTCCACCGAAGATGGACACTCAGGAGACACCTTTTTGTTCTGCATTTTGAGACAACAGATATGATGACATATGTACCAGATGTACCAGATATGCTCAACATATGTACCAGATATGCTCAACTTGTGATATGTACCCAGCATGAGATGTTTTCAGATGTACTTTTGATGCGTTCAACTTGTTGTACTCTTTGGATCTTCGACCGATGTCCAATCTGTAACACCTGTTGAAGCAGATTAATGAAATCTCTTTAAGAATTTTTTGTCTATTTTTTTAATTGCCCTTTTGTGCAATGAATAAAAGCCACAAAACCATACGTTGGTTCGAGACTACACTGAACGAAGAACAAAATAATAAAAACTTGAAAATAATAAAATTTAAATAAAATACTCTTTTAAAAAACAAAAAAAGAAAATCAAATTAACCAACAAACAAAATTTGAATTTTAAAAATATATTTAGATAATCAAATGTGATAAAAAAACAACATGAAAAGAAAAGAAATCTGTTGAGTTGATTCTCTCAATTTCGAGGTCTCTCACTTTTTTCTTGCACAACACAACTATCCCTGCCTGCACTAATTCTCTCCACATCCTCACGGAATTTCATATTCTGCACGAAACCTCACCAAAATTCAACACATGTGCCTCACCGATGTCAACCTTGTTACGTGACCCACATCTATGAGTTTATCACCACAAACATTTTCTACTACATTCCTGTCCTCGAAGCCAGTATTGAGACACTAACTTCCTTTCCCCTATCTCATGGGTTAGATTTGGGCCACAGAGCTTTCCTTCCTAAAGTGACTCAACCTTTGGAGATTGGTGTAAGACCCCCTTGAATGGGACCATGACATCCAATTCTCTACACACATCTTTGAGATAAGAGTAAGACTCCCCTGAATGGAACATTGCATCCTATTCTCAACCCTTCGAGATTGGTGTAAGAACCCCTTTAATGGGACTATGTCATCCAATTCTCTACACACATCTTCAAGATAGGAGTAAGACTCGCCTGAATGGAACATCACATCCTATTCTCAACCTTTTCAGATTGGTGTAAGAGCCCCTTGAATGAGACCACGACATTTAATTCTCTACACACATCTTCAAAATAGGAGTAAGACTCCCCTGAATGGAACATCACATCTTATCCTTAACCTTTTGAGATTGGTGTAAGACCCCCTTGAATGTGACGACAACATCCAATTCTCTACACACATCTTCGAGATAGGATTAAGACTCCCCTGAATAGAACATCACATCTTATTCTCAAACCTTTGAGATTATTGTAAGTCCCCCTTAAATGGGACCACTACATCCAATTCTCTACACACATCTTTGAGATAGGTGTAATACTCCCTTGAATGGAACACATCATCCTATTCTCAACATCAACATTTTGAGATTGTTATAAGACCCCCTTGAATGGGACCACGACATCCAATTCTATACACACATCTTTAAGATAGGTATATGACCCCCTTGAATGGGACCACGACATCCAACTCTCTTTTTGGAATTGATACCTAAATTTCATTTCCTATCTCGGGTTCGACACCTAAATACTGATTCCCATCCTCAATAGACAGCTTACACTTGATAATTTGAAACATACTCTCTAATCCCCAACGAGAGTTCCTACTCCTTGGTTTCGATCAGATATACTTCCCAAGCGGAAACAACTAGCACTAAAATTCTACACTCCTTCTATATATGTTGAATTAGAGGTTGTATTGGTTTCTTTGATCTTATCGGTCAATGCCAATACGCGCGGTGTGCTTTCCTAGCACACCACACCTATTAGGGTCAATTTGTTGACCTCACTTTTGGTTGAGGTTTAGTTTTCCCTCTTTAGTAGCCTAGGGTCTAGCCATAGGACTTTCCTGTTGAATATTTCTAGAAAACTAGAAAAGGAACCCTCACCATTAGAAACTCTAAGCTCTTCTTTGCTCAAATTGAAGTTCCACATATTGGTCCTAACCTCTAGCACTTAATAAGTGGGGTCAGTATGAAGGATTTGAAGGAGGGTCCCCATAGGACTGCTTGACCTTAGGGCTGACTCTGGGTGTTGGTCTGAAGTTAGTTTACTCACTTGCACTCACTTTCATCCACAATCCCTCACAAGCCCTAAACCCAAAATTGTTGGCTTTGATCCTTTGATTCTTTGGGAGACTCATGTAGATGGTCACTTAGACCCACTGACCCTAGGCTAGGGTCTAGGCTAGGATTTAGCTTATACCACTAGATAGAGGACCCAAATGGGGATTTTATTGGTCCATAGCTCATATGGGGTGGTTGGTACCCCAATCCTACCAAAATGTTCAATTTGGTCTTTTGCCCCTAAATTCACCCAAATTACCTAAATGCCCTTGAGGCCTTAAATTTTGTCAAAATTCTCAAATTCTTTTGTTTTTGCACATTCTTATAAACACCCAAAATACCAAAATTTATTCAAAAATCATTTTAAACTATTTGAAAATACCCAAATTACCCAAAACCACCCAAAAATTCCAAAATTATCAAAATACCCCCCAAATTTGCCAAAATTACAAAAATACCCTTGGCAGCCCAAACTTGTCCAAAATCTCCAAAATCACTTCAAATGTCTTCAAAACTAATTTGGATCCTTCAATTGAACCTAATTTGGCTGATTTGACCATTTTAACTAAAAGCCCAAAATTGTCTTTAAAGGCCCAATTTCCCCAAATTCACCGAAAATATCCATCAATTTGGACTTAATTGCCCTCAATTTCAATCCTAAACACAAATTCATCTTTCATTTGATTAATATAAACTAAATCTATGCCTAATTAGCACATGCTTTGAGCTCAATTTTGATCCAAGTCAAACTCCCAATTTTGGCTCTATGACTTAATCTCACCAAATTGAACCCCATAGCCTACTCAATTTGAATCCTAAGCTCTTCATAACACTCCTACACATGAAATTTAACTTTAAATTTACCTTGGTGAAACCTCAAATGCACTCAATTTTAACCCAAGTCCAAAATCCCCAAATTTGCCCCAAATTGGCTGTCTCCAAATTCCACCAAATTGAATGCCTTAACCCCAAAATTGGCATCCAATTTATGTTGAAACTCCCTATGATATTCTTATAGACCATTATAAACCATAAATTTTGACTTAGCCCAACCTTAGCCAACGTAGACCCAAGTCAAGTCCAACATGCCCAAGTTGACCAAAATCCCCAAATCCTTCAAATTGAGTTTCTAATAGAACTCAAAATCATTTCAATACTTCACAAAAAATCTTTATGACAATCATATACATAATTTTGATCAATCAATTGAGCTCAATGTCATGGCTAACCTAACCCAAACCTAACTTCTAGCCATTTTGACCCAAATTGAACCCTTACACCAAAATTGAATTAGCCATGCCTAAGCCACCAAATTAATGACACCACATCCACTAAGTACACCCTATGGACCAGGCTAAATCCTCTCAAACCACCCAAGTAATCTTGGACCAATGGGTCAAAAAACTAATGGATTTATTCCCACTTTTGGGTCCTAATCAAAATATCTTCCCCATCATCACTAGCCATTGGGGGTAAATTATAATCAAGCCTCCCCCTGGCTCACCTGACCACCTGAGCTCCTCCTCTACCCTGGTCAGTCGGCCTGGTGGCTAGAAAAAACCCAAAACTGACGGCCACCACCTCTAAATCAAACCCAATTTTAACCCTGGAGGCCACCTCATCCCAATGGCTCTTTAGAGCTCCTCAGCCCTCTACCTGAGCACCATTTTCCACCCCACAATTGGCCCCGAGCTTCCCCCTAAGCTCCTCCATTTAATCAGACCCTTTCATGAACAAGAGAGGAAGTGCTCGGAACCTTAAGTAAACTCTCCCAAAATCTCACCAAAGCTTCTCCAAACCATCCCAAGTGCAACCCTTGCTCTCAGCTATTGATAGCCACTCCTTTGAGCCAATTTATTTACTGAAATTTGCCCTAAAACTAGGATAGAACTCTCCACAGCTCCGTAGTGCACAAAACTTCAATTAATTATGCACACACCATCCCCACAGTGAGAGAAGTTGATTCCCCGTGAGCACCATCCCCACAGTGAGAGAAGTTGATTCCCCATAAAAGCCCCCTCTAAAATAGCCCCTAGCATAGACTTTGATCAACACCTTAAATCGAGCTTGGTCGAAATCATACCTAGACAATTCATCAAGGCTTGAGACTTCATCCGGAGGTTTGTTGGGTCCAATCAAAGCTACCACAACCATCTGATTGAGGCCTCCCCTCTCAGACAAAGGTATTGAACTACAACCCTAAACCGAGCTTGTTTTGACCCTCCATACTTATTTACTATTTTTCATATCGTATAAAGCATATAGATGTGTTCGTCTTGTGTAGATGAAGGCTTAAAAAAAAACCCCATGCGATTTAGTTGAGTTTAGCTTGAGAACTTTAAGTTTTAGTGTGAACGGCTCATGGGTTAAGTCACTTGGGGACGATAACGAAGAGTTGTTCGATCGCGCGTGTATCCAACGAACGGAGGAGATCAAGCCGGACAGACTCTCGATGCATAAAGCATGGTCTGCATGGAGGCTACGTGGCTGGTGGCAATAAATGGAAGAGCGACGCATTGAGCCTTCGGAGTGGACAAGTTAGAGGTGGCGCCGCGTGGATAAGTAGAAAAATATTAGATTTTTGAATTATTTTAAATGCCTAAACTTCAAAAATTCATATCTTTCTCTTAAAAAATTATAAAAAGAAAATAAAAATACCCTCTTACTCAGTGAACATAGGAGAATAATGTAAACTAAAAGTAAAAAATAGTTTCTCACTCCCTAATTTTTAATTAAATAAATACCTTCTGTGGTATTTTTATTCTTCATAGCTTAAACAACTCACCATTTGCTTGAAATTTTGAGGGTTTGTTCCTCATGAAAAAGGCTATGTCTTCTGATTTTTCTAAGATCAGAGAACATTCCTATGCTTCTAGCCCTAATTTTTAAGCTAATGTGATCATTTTGAGTTATTTAATTATATAAATCAAAATATCACTTGGAAAATTATAGGAGTAATTTTAGTAGGTTTCCTATGGCCACAGAAGTCTAGAAAAAAAATTGTGATGCTTTGAATCACCTTGTACATTTATATACTTCTTTAATTGCATAAACCTTATATTAATTTATGTAAATTAAATATTTATAAAAAATTGACAAAATCAATCCCACAGTGTTCATAAAAATCATGGTTTTTCATTGTAAAAATTTTAAAATTATTTGATTAAGATCAAGTACTAAATGGATTTTCTAAGGAAACCTTGCATTTGTGTACGAAAATAATTATATTAAAATAAATAAACTTAAAAAAATTATGAAACTTAGTTTTCTGAGTTCCTTGTGATCATGGGCATTTTATAAAAATAAAACTCATTTTTATGAAAATATTTCTTTTTTCAAATATATTTTGAAATATAAATAATTAACATAATCAAAATTTTCAAAAATATAAAAAATGATTCAAAATGAGTGGGAATGTCCCCTGATCACATAAAAATTATTAGAACATTTTTCCAAATTTTTTCTAAGTCAAAAATGAATTTTAAAGACTTAAAATGAATTTTTCATGTTTTTCCATTTAAATAATTATAATAAATAAATTAAAAATCAAAAAAATATAATATTTGATTCTCTGGATTTTTTGATTCATAGGAGCCTATTAAAAATATAAAAATGATATTTGTAATTAAAATATTATTTTCTATTTAATTTAATCATTGAAATTGATTAAAAAATTAAATAAAAATAATAGAAATTTGATTCAAAAAATCATGAAATTTTTTCTAAGTGTTTCTCTGACCATAGGGAACCTTTTACAATTTTTCCATAAATATAAATTTTACTTTGGATAATTAAATAAATTAACTTTTGAAAATCTTATCTTCTAAATTTAAATAATTATCCAAATTAAATTTAAATTTTGAGAGGTCCACATGTTCTCCTCTAACATTATAATTACCTCATGAATATGACACTCTAAACCCTCAAAATCATTTGAGTTGTGTTTGATGAGTTGTGAGATTAAGTGGCCCAAGAGCAAAATAGTCTTTTCAGACTTTGGTGCCTTAATCAAAATTTAGGATTAACTAAGGGAAAATGGGTAATTTTGATCTTAATAAATATGCTTCGATGATTGAAATACAATTGAGTTAAGAGGTAGAAAATCACTCACCACGCTTACACAACATCAACAAGATCATAATTCTCTCAATCTTCATGACTTGGAAGTCAATTGCGATCAGACGATTCTTGAGTGACGGGCTTAAGTCGGAAAGATGATAGTTTACTTTTCTTAAGCCCAAAGTTGAGGATAGTTTGACCATTTAATATGGATTATGTTACTTAAATCAAAATCTTGATAATCACCATTTCACATGTTATGATTATTAAAGGCTTAGTAGTGACCTAGACTCAATTTCTAAACTCAATTGATTGGATTTAGAAGATGACATAATCGATGACTAACATCCTTAAAAACTAAAAGTCTGACCTTAATCACGGGCACCAAAGTCTTGAATGACCTAAACTTGCCTTAGGGGCACCCACTCACATAACCTTTAAACGAAACATCAATTGGTTAATCGAGTACCCTATCTTCGGGATAATTAAATTGTTAAGTTTCACTAAGCAACGGGTAGTCACACTCTAGCCTCAGATGGTTGATGGAATAATATGATAAGTCCAAAATGAACTCGAAATATTTTAAGAGATCTTCAAGGTGGTCCATGATCATGCCTTGATCACTTTGAAATCTATTAGACTTTCTGAAGGGCAATTTGGACTTGCCATATTTTGTTCTAAAATCATCTCTAGGATCTTCCAAGATTCAACAAAATCATAACTTGGGGTTTCGTAACTAAACCTTCGCCTACTCTTGCAACTTAAATTCTTTGCAAAATTATATAAATGTCTTGCAAGTACTGACCTTTCAGGTGGTGGAACAAGAGAACGAGAAGAATCGAGGAACGAGAAGAATCGACAGGTACTCTTTTAAATTAATGCATTTACCTTTCTTTACTTTTTTGCTTGAGCTTGTATGCTAAACAATGATGTCACTCTGCATGAAAACCAAAATTGCTAGGATAGCCACAAATCATTGCTCCATGAGGTAAGCTATTTATTTTTAACTTGGCTTCTTGTTTTTGGTTTACCTACGCAACATTCAAAATATAAGACAACTCATAATTTAATTACAAAAATCACAAAATAATAATTTAAGACGTCTCTGGACGTCTCTGTCGGATGATCGGGAATCTCTCGGAGAAGGTAACCTACGGTTGCTAACGAGACTTCCCATAGTCTAAATGAAAGTAATGAATTAATGAATTTGAGTTCAGTAAATTCATTTGGACTAAGTGAATCTGACAGAAAATAGTGGTACCAGAATGAGGAAACCGTGGGATCCTAACCGGTGTCGTTCTAATCAACTTTAGTATGCCTTATAACATTTAATGACCATAACCATAGTGGCATCTAATTTGAAATCATAACCTGACACATTAGAAAACCTAAACTTATCACGACGAGGACCTTGGAGCTAGCACTGTGGGCAGCACGATCATCTTCAACAACATGAGGATCTAAAACAGTTCATCTCTCCTTAGATTTAAATAACAAGCCATAGAATTTTGAGGTTGTCTGCCCATGCAACATAAATCCTCACCCTTTTTTTAGGGCCTTTGTATTGATCTTTTGTACAATATAAGCCCTAACTCGTCTTAGGATTCTGACGTTATCGTCCATCATGACGTAAATCCTCACATCTTCAAGGCTATTTGTGTGATTGTTTCACATGAATGTAAGCCTTGCATAAATAAAATTGGTAGGATGAAACACTCAAATAATTTCTCCTCAAAACTGAAGCCAAATAATAGGACATACTGGGAAGTCACCGAGGTTCTCCTCCGGATCTATGACATCCCATAGTTCTTCCTCCTTTGGATTCTACAACAAAATATTCCAAATTGAACTATTCCCCTTTCACACCTCTTTGTCCAATATCATTGCAAAGTCCTATCTTTTTGACCTCATTGAAGACAATATTCCCTGATTTTTATCGAGAGTTTTCTTAGGTGACTTCGGTTTTGTAAGATGTAATTAACTATAAAGGCTTGTATAAAGGCTTGCGCTTATAGGAAGCTTTTCCGAACCCAGCTTAATATAAACCCTATATAATTCTGTATATTAAATAAGGGAACTTATTGACAAATAAAATGATTTTTGCAGACTAAACGGATGTCATACATTTCTTAGTTTATTTGATCGAGCCTCATCTTTAGGTCTTATGTTTATCCTTCGGGATAGATACAGGGTTTGAGGTATAGTGCTCTTTCATTTAAACTATGAAAGATATGGGATCAGTTTGATTTCATTTTTTTCTAAACTTATATATATATATATATATAAATTAAATGCCTTTTCAGAGCGGGCGGTGAGATTTCGATTTCGGCGGCCGCAGCTTCCAACGGGCAACTCTTCACCCAAAATAGTGCCGACAACTTGTCTCATGGGCTCGTCTTTTAGGGGCATGGTATTTTCCCATCGAGTCTTGCATATTAGGATCGAGTTGCAGGAGTAAAGTATCTTCCCATCAAGATTTGCCTCTTGAATTTGACTTCTAAGGCCATGGTAGCTTCTCATCGTACCTTGCCTTGTGGGGCTTAACTTTTAGGAGGACCGTATCTTCCCGTTGAGACTTGCCTCTTGAGCTCGACTTCTAGGGGCATGGTAGCTTCTCATTGATTCTTGCCTCCTGTGCTCAACATCCTAGATATTTATATCTTCCCATCGAGTCTTGCCTCTTAGGCTTGACTTCTAGCAGACCTCTTGGGCTCAACTTCTAATAGTACTGTATCTTCACGTCATGCCTTGCCTCATGAGCTTGACTTTGAAGGGCATGGTAGGTTCTCATTGAGTCTTGCCTATTGGGCTCGACTTCAATGTGTAACATATCTTCCCATTGACTCTTGTATCTTAAGCTCAACTTTCATGGGCATGGTAACTTCTCATTGAGTCTTGCCTCTTAAGATTGACTTCTAGGAGTACCGTATCTTCACATCGAGTCTTGCCTCTTGGGCTTGACTTCCGAGGGCATGGTAGCTTCTCATCAAGTCTTGCATTTAGGGCTTGACTTTCAGGAGTATCGTATCTTTCTGTTGAGTTTTACCACCTTAGCTCAACTTCCATGGACATGATAGCTTCTCATCAAGCCTTTTCTTCTATGATCGACTTTCATGATCATGGATAAGGACCTTGTCTATCGCATGCCAACAAGGGTATCAAATAAGATAATTGGGAGTTGTACTTCTAAGTTGGAAACTCTGATGGTTCTCTTATGGTTCCCCTCACCTTGTTCTTTTAATTAGCGACCCGGTAAACTTGACATATCAAACATTTAATTTCTTTCTCTAATTGAAAAAATCTTTTTATTGAATGTTCTTTTGCGTAATGGAAATGAAAATATTGAGACTCGTCTCCACCATAGAGATTTTTGAACGATCCTGGCCACTTGATGGACTTCATCCTTGATGGCCATTAGGATGTTGGCATGTGACGTGTTGAGTTGCTGTATTATTTTTCTGATCATGAGTCACGATTCCCATGTGGTCTAAACTTTTATCACTGTGAGATTTGATTGGTATCCCCGATGTTATTCTTGTGCTTGCCCCTCGATCACTCAAACTATTCCTTTTGTGCACTGATGGACTCGTCTGCAGAGATTTGAGCTTCCACGAGATAGATGAGGTCATATTAATAGCGCATAGTCTCCATCTTTAGTAATGAATAGAAAGGTATTGGGATGAGCCTGTTAAGAAAGACTCCTCTAAGTAAATCTGGATCCACTCTAAGAATCTGGCGAGCTTCAATGGAGAACATGTGGAAGTAATCCTTGAGGGATTCCCCCTCATTCTGGTGAACTCCCGATAAGTGAGATCAATCTTTGATGATCCTTCTATTTTTCTATGAACTACTCTACAAATAATTTGACAAGCTCATTTAAGTTGTTGATGGTGTCCCCCAGGAGAGAAGAGCCATGTGCGAGCATGACACTTGAGGATCTTCCATAATACTTGACCGAGAAATGCATCAAAAGAGTAGTGAATGAGCATGCTGGTTCAAGTGGTCGACATGCTCGTATATGTTAGTTACCCCTTCATAGGCATCAATGTTTTGGAGTTTGAAACCTACTGAATAGGGGATCAAAGAACCTCATCACCCAAATGAGAGGATTCTTGAAAGTTTTAGGGAAAAAGGAAGCGACCCTATTTATCTAGAGGGAACTCTTCACTAACAAGACGTCGTAGCCCATCTCAGATGATATCAGGAGAAGCTATAGAAAGGTGGGTCGGTGCCTAGTGAAATGCACGAGACAGATGAGTGGAATTTATATTATCGAAAAGATCGGTGTCTCGTTTTGACAGAGGAATGGTTTCATCATTAGGAGAGAACTCGGAGAGTGGGGAATTTTTTGTTAAATGTAGAACTGGTGTTAAGTTTGTTTCATTTGGTTGTGGTTGTTGCTTCCTGCGTAGGAGATAAAGGATCTCATATTAGGACTCCTCAATCCTACATACGTGATCTTCCAGAGAATGACCCAAGACACCTTCTTCAGCTGGGTAATGCCTTCTTGAGTAAGAGAATGCGGAGGCTTGATGACCTTAGCTCCGTGACTATGTATTGAAATCATGGATGTTGGAGCGTTGTTGTTGGGAGTGTTGCACCCGGGGGCCATGCAACAAATCTTGCAAGTACTTTAGTGATTGGAGTGCTCTCTTTCCCATATACCAAAACCAAACTTATGCATACTAGAAAATTCGCGGTAGTAGAGTAATGAATTGGAGCCTTATTGTTACACGAGAATTCAACACACACTCATAGAAAATAAAAAAACCAGTAGTGACACCAGAAGTTTTTATGTGGAAAATCCATAATGAAAAAAAAAACCACGAGGTCTAGCCCAATAGAAGAAATCCACAATAAACTGGATATTACATGTATAATCATTCAACTCAGAGGAGGGAAAGTGATGAACACTCTTCGAAGTTACATCATCAGTGCGAGAATGTACTTGCTGTAAGAAGATGGCGGTCGATGAAGATCGGTAGCGGCCGGCAGATTGTAGACGATGACGGTCGGCAGCGGTCAACAGTGGTTGGCGGTGATCGACGTTGGATGACGGTTATCGACAAGTGGTCGGCGGTGGTCAACAGTGGCTAGAGTGGGACTGGACTTCAGCTCCACAAAACTTCAAGCTTCAAGCTCTCCTCCTCAAAAGAGAAATGGGGTTCTACTTATATTATTTTGGCTCCAATTAATGCAAGGATTTAAACTACTTAGATCTGATGATCCGAAGAACTTTCTCTGAATATACGACATTTGATGGACATTTGAGTGCCTTAATAATGTTGAATTTGAGCAATCTTGGGCTTACTGGATTTGTCTTGTCGAGACGCTCGATTCGATTCTTGCTAGATTCGACATTCGTTTAACCTACTAAATATGTCTGGAAAACTTTCAAGTGTGGTTTAATGACTTGATTTGAGCTTAATTTGACTCGGATTATACTAATTTTGCTAACATTAGGTTTTTATTGTTGAGTCAATCAATTTAACTGCAAGTTTGTTAAAATCGAAGTTCTGGATGAGTTTTTATCTAGTTTTGAATAGTTCTTGCTCAAAAAGCCACCTCGAGATCTATGATTTGCCTCGAAAAAATTCATGTCAGATGATGAAGATTTTGTGCAGATGTTTCAATCTACGTATAATATGTGTCATTACCCTTGGGTTTCCGTTTTCTTTTCAATTTCGATTGGAGTAATTACCCTACTATTACTGCTCGTGTCTAATCTAACTACAACGTTTATAAAAGGGCAGTTAAAGCGCAAGGGGAAATTATGATTTGGGTACGTAGTAAAATTATAGGAATCAGAAAAATCCTATGCATAACTTCGATGCATAAACTAAGGGCTCTATTTCTTAAGCATATTTAATTATTACGTTCTATAATTATTTTGTTTCTATCATTAAATATAACTGACTTTTTCTATTAAACACTTAAAAATTTAAATGTTTTGAATGTTTTCCAGCAAATCTTGTGAACTCCATTGCCGGCATGAAATCCGCTACATCATTTTCGCGTAAATCAAATTATTCAATATTTAACTAAAATAAATAGAATTATAATTTAAATATATATTTTTTTTATGTAAAAAACAAATTCACCACATTTAAAAATCACGAGCCAAACAATTAATGAGATTCATTATAAAGTTGGCTGCTCGACGACAGCAACGTAATCATTTTTGGATTGGCTTCATTAGTCCGTAGCGGTGGGTGAATCGTCCGCAGAGGTCACATCATTGATGGCGTGCCGGAACGGGACTTTTAAGTGGGGGGTCTAATTCAAAGCAACCTAATTTTGGAAGTTTTTAAAATTCAAAAATTAAATTATCACTTGGGTGAACTTACAAGAATGCGAAGGAAAGTTTTAACAAGCATAAAGTAAATAAATAAATAAATAATGGTGCAAAGTTCGGGTTTTGAATTTGATATTCGATCCAGCATGTGATAATTATGACCAAAAATTGTATTGTATAGCTATAAAAGCGTGGAGTTTAGACATGATGTATGGGATAATCTCTCATATGTGATCTGATCATAATATTAAAATAAATTTGTGAAAAACACAGGTTGAAAATCAAACTCAACTAGTTTGGTAAGACAACTCGGCAATTATTTCTCGGCGTTGTCACTCACCAAAATCCAATCGAACTATTTTTATTGGACATTTAGTATCGGACTTGTGATGCGTCTTGGGCAGTGGTGTGGTGCAGCTCTGTAATTTTTTATGTTTGGAAGAAGTATATTTTTTATGTTTTTTTTTTAAAAGTTACAGATAAAAGTTGTGTTTTGCAATTGGATTTGTCCAAGTGAGATGGCTGCTAGTAAGCTATGGCTCGACATTGTGAAAAAAAAAAATTGTATTAACCACCATAGCTTTTTGGGCCGCAATAGCTTCACAGCTACAACTGACCCAAACAAATCTTTAGAAATCGCAACAGCTTCACAGCTACAGTTGGCTCAAACAAACACTTAGGCATTATGTCATATAACTCACCTAGATGAATTCAATAAACTTGTTTAGATAAATAAACTCATAATGTCTTGGCGACTCCATCAACTTGCCCTATAGTTTAAAAAATCTCTTATGATGTGCTACACTCACAGCAGTATGACAATATTATTCCAATATAATTCTTTTATTTTAATGTAGTTGCTTATTTAATCAACCTTAAGTTGAGTTGACCCAAACTTGTAAATATGGGATATCATCTAAGGTATGAGGGACCCTTTTCTTACTACAAAAGAGTTAAGAATTTTATGAAACATTCCTAGGTTATTTCACCATCATATCAATCTTGTAATCTTTTTTTACTCTTCTCATATAGTAAACCCTACTCTAGGTGGAGTGAGACCACTAATAATTTAGGATTTGAAAACATCTAAACAATGAAGAGCATGGATCATGCTACACACCATAAGAGGAGTTCTGCACAAGGAAAAAGCTTATGTTCGAGATGATTCAATTAACGTGGAGTGCATCAAGGAGTATGTAGTGTAACAAACAAACGAAATAAGAAGAAAATGATATTGATTATTCATAAAACATTGGAGCAAGAACTTACAGTGATATCTAGATTTCATATGCCATCCAATTTTTCTAAATCGGAAGTTTGAAGAGATACACACAAACAATGATAACAAAGAGAGCTTTGCTATCTAAGCTAACATAAGGTGATGAGTTGTGTTATCAAGATAGTAAAAATTCATCTCTTTAATTCTGAGGGGCGGAGAAAAGACAGGAAGAGGATCCAACCATTGAAAAGTTTTATTTTTTTGGAGATTGCTCAAGTAGAAGTGTAAAAGAATTTTAAGATTTGATCTCCAGAGATTTATCAGAGAAGATCATATCTGTTGATAGTGTTGCATTATTTGAGTCAAGTGTTTGCTGCCTAAAAATGTAGGAAGCAATAAAGTGTAGATTATTGTACATGAACTTGTTGGAACCATTTTTTTGTTCGTTCAATAATTTGCCTTAATGGGTTCTCAATTCTTGTGAGGAGTTCAGGAATAGCTTTATTGTATAAGTTGATAGTACACGTAAGACTCTGAAGGGTTCTCAAATTTTGTTGAGAATTTATTAAGTGCTGGGATAAAATTCAAGAGCTTCGTTACTGAATTTTAATGAAAAATACTAGAAGTAAGAGAGTTAGAGACTATAATTGCTAATGTTGGAATGTATTAAGCCCTATAGAAAAGTACCTTTCATTGGTAGTGCACAAAATATTTAACTTTTGTATTAGAATTAATAAAAAATCATATATTTGCAAGAAAGTATAATCTATTAATGAGACTGTCCATCATGAAGAGTAGAGATAATCATTTTCATCTCAGGAGAAAGTTGAATAATTTTTTTTTAAACAAAATAGGCTCTTTAATCATAGCGTGATTGGGAGAAATATTGTGGAGAATAGAGTTCATCTAATTCAGAGTTGAGTTAATTTTGAAAGTGGAATGCAAAGAAGAGGGGATGTCACAACCTCCAAATTATTGAAAGTCTCTATGGCTAAGATTATCAAGGCAATAAAAAAAAAAAGGAATATCTTAAAAAGCTTACTCTAATGGAGGCAGATAGTCTCGTATTTAACCAAGGAAGTGTTGTGTGTACCATAAGGATCATGTTCCCGATATTAAAGATTTCTTTCATTTGTTATGTCTAATGGAAGACTTAATAAAGGCTAAGAGTTTGACTAAGTTCATCCTATAAGAGGCAAACACAAAGAAATAATGGAGAGTGCTGAAGGGGGAAGATCAAAATAAAAATATTACAATTTCCACACTTATTATGGGAATATAAATTATATTTCTTAGAGCAAATTGACTAGAGCCTTCTCGTCAATCCAGCCTCAAGAAACTTTGGTTAGTATTAATTTTTTTCATGTAGATTTGCTAATGAAATTAAACTAATTCAATGATGCTAATATAATCACAATGCTAATAACAAACTTTTAAATTCAGAATATTCTGAGTGAAACAAGAAGTTCAGTAAAAATTCTATTTCAAAGTATAAGAGAAAAGAAATTTGGACAATTTGCATCTCTTACTAACTTTAGGATCACACAATAGTTTTTTTTCGGAGTGAAAAGAGGCATGTAAAATAATTTCTTTTACAAAAATATAAGGTTAGGAAAAATATAGTTTACAACAATGCTAAATGTTTTGATAATAAAGACTCCAACCACCTATAAATATATTTTTGGTCAGCCAATATTAAATACTCTTAGACTAGTCATGCTAAGAAACCATTAAGCAGTGATGTTACCTTAAAGTATCCCAATCATCACAGTGCAAGAGAATGTTACATAAAAGATGTAAAGAATGTACTTGAAGGTGGCTTGTAGCTCAATGTATAATAGGGAAGTAGCTTCAAATTTCTAGAAGTTTTTTAGGAAGCATCTATAATAGAAAATGAAGTTAAAAAACTAATTTACCGGAGTTGTATTTTAAATTTCAAGTTAAAAAATAAACTAATCAATGCTCTTAGTGAGGATATAAATGTGTATTAGATGAGCTACATATGATATGTTATGTCACTCTAATTTGTAATATTATTATGCTTAAATATCACATTTTATTTTGTATTGAACATGATATTACGCTTGTGGAAGGTATTAGGGTTGTAATTTGATTATAGTTGTATTTTGTAGGTTACAAGTCTCAATCGTATTCTGAAGGCAAAATAAAAGGTAGAGAAATTTCATGTTCCGGTGACCAGCGTAACTACAGCAAGCCTTGACTAGCTACACTAGCATGTGTTGTAGTTAAACTGGACACATGCATAGTAGGTATGTTTTCGACAATTAATCGCTTGATTTAGCAAGGATTTCATAATATTTAGGTCTTTGTCAATATAAGGAGAGCAAGGTAACATGCCTAAATGTGCTACTTTTTACTTTTTTATATACATTTTATGCTCACTTTTAATGATATTGCACTTTAAAGAAAGATATTTTGTGTGCTTTTGGTTTCAGATTCATGAAATAGAGTTTTAGAGAAAAAATGAGCGAAAACGAGGTTAAACAGAGCAAAGGAGCAAATAGTGAACTGGAGCCTAAGTGCAAGACCCTGTATGCTAAAACAAAGTCAGGTGTCATGGCTCCAAGATCTAGCGCTAAGGCACCAGGTAGTTATTTCAATCTTCTAGATGGTTGACACCTAGGTGTCACGGTTGGTTTCCTGGGTGCCAAAATAGGTTATTCTTAAAATTCAATGTATTTGGATGAGCTTTAAAGGGGCATCTGAAGTGATTCTTTGGGATTTTGAGGGTTACATTAAATGAGGCTTTGTGTCTCTTAAAAAAGAGAGGAGGATAAGAAGAAAGGAGGGGAGAGTGTGTGTGAGTTAGTGTGTGGGTGTGTGTGCATGTGTGTGTAAGGGGGAAGTGTCTTTTGGAATCTTGGTGACTTTTGGGACTTTAGAGAGAAGTGTAAGGGATTGATATTTGTTGTGAAATGGGGGCGTGAATCTTTCATAAAGATAATTCTTGGTCTCTTTTTATATTTTCTTCAAATTATTGTGATATAGTTGTATGATTTAATTTTCATTTGCAATGAAGAATCCATGTGTTTTCTTCATTCTTGGTGAGTAGTTTTCCTTACTCTTTACTTTTTTGATGAAGTAGTGGCATGTGTAAGAAAATTTATTCTATGATAGAAAAATTTTAATTTCTATTTTATGAGTATATCTCTGTTGCATTTTTGACATAACGTATTGGCCATAGGTTTTGTTAAAATCTATTGTAAGTTAAGACTAAGACTCAGAAGAGCGATGACTTCACAACTTTAGTGCACTCACATTATCCAGTTAGCTATGGTGAAGAATTTTAGGCAGTGATGCAACTTTTAAAGGAAATATACTTCATGATCTATTTCTATTATGAGCTTATAGGTGACAATTGATGTAAGTGATCGGGTACCTTACCAAGATTTGTAAGGCTTTTTAACCACCATCGGGTACCTATAAGACTTAGATTTAGGAATATTAGTGTTATTATCTAGTGTGTTAAATTATTTGTTATTTTAAAGAAAATCCAAAATAAAAAAAAAATATATTTTTTAGGGCTTCAAGTACAAGATATTTGTGATATTAGTTAAGTCATTAGATTTGTTGCATAATTTGGGAGCTACAGCCCTTGAAACTGATAAATCATAACTAGAGAGAACTGTGAAGAGGATTATGAATCAGATTAGACTCTATGAATTTATTGTAGAAATGGTGGATCAATAAGATAATGAAAATTGAGTTTTAGTTTATGATGCTAGTAACTTTGATAGAGTAAAACTTAAGAGGGTAGTGAATTTTCATGAAGCTGATATGCTAACTATTTTAACTTCTAAGGTTGCAAATATTACAGGAAAGTTAGATCAATAAAAAAGAAGTTATCCTTAAGGACCCCCTCTTATTGAGGAAAATTCATTTAGATAATTGATTGGGACTAAATATTTTGAAACTAGTCATGACATACAAAATCCTTATTTTGATTATTACAACCCATGCTGGGAGAATTATTCCAACTTTAACTAGAATAACAATTTTGGATGAAGAAACCAATTGTCGGGAGATAATCAACTTAATCAGACATATAATTAGAATAATCAGAGAAATTTTAAAGTTGGATTTTCTTTTCCTCATAGATTTAACTTCAACCGATAAAATGATGAGGCATTATTATTAGAAGAAGTTGTTATTCAAACAGAGAGTCATTTAGAAAGTCAAGGGGCTGCAATAATGAATATAGAAAACTAACTGGAGCAGATTGTTAACTCAATTAACAATCAACTTCCACAGATTTTACCTAGCCCTAAAGAGAAGAATGGTGGGCAAAATAAAGCTATTCAACTAAGAAGTGGAAGAGAATTGGAGGATATGGTTCAAAAGAATGTTGAGTTGTGAAAAAAAGGAAAAGGAGATTGAAAGACAATTGTAGAAATTCTTAAGGAATTAAAAAAAACTATTTCATTAACCAAGAGAAATATAAAAAGACCACGTCCACCATTTCTTTAGCTCTAAGGGGAAGAATTAGAAGATAACTTGAGACGGAAGAGTAACCTATTTAAATTTGATACAAAATTTGAATCATCTTGAGAGAATCTTATAAAAAATTTAAGAGATCTTGAATTATCATATAGTGGTCCATTTCATATAAATTTTAAGGATGATATTAATACGCAAATTAAGAAAATCATTAGAAGAATATTGGATCTAGAGAGAGACATAATGAACAATAATCTAAATCAATGTGAAAAGAAATATTTGAAAGAAAAACTAAATTTTGAGGATTTAATAGGAATCCCACGATCCAAAAAAGATTAGGTGATTAATCAGAGATTACTTAAAAAGAATTTTGATCTGGGAGGAATCCTTTGTCTGGCTGGCGATGTTAAACCAAGTGCTTCATGGGAGGCACCCTATGATTATCTTTGTTGGTGTGATTATTAATGAGAATGTTTTTTTTGCTTGTGTCGAACTTATATGTGTAGATGCCTTAGTGTTTGTTTGTGTGTGGGATTGATATATGTGTGTTGTAGGTGCGATGAAGTGATCATGTAGTAAACTATGTTATTATTATTATTTTTATGAAATGATTGTTATTGTTGTTTGTGTTAGACAAACTTATCTTTATATTCATGCCTTATTTATTATATAGCAATTCACTCTATTAAATTATGAACCTAAAAATTATACATGTCAACTTTTATACTTAGTACCTGTACTAAAGTATATGCTTCCTTTTTTAGTTTAATTGAATTTTCAATGTGTAATTATCAATTTTAATTTTTCTTCCTGTCATATTTATTTGTATTAATTGTAAAATATTTAAAAATTTAAGTTTGTGGGAGGAAGAAAAATAAATTTCAAAGTTAAAATTTATTTGTTCTATAAGAAACTACAAATAAATTTTATTTGAAAAATGATTTTTATTATGTGGAGTTATCATAAGATTACTAAAATTTTTATTTTATAAAAATGCAATAGGAAAGTTTAGTAGAAACTTTTTATAAAAAGGATAAAACTAAAGTTAAGATGTTTAACAGAAAATAGTAGAAAAATGATTTTATTTTTTATAGTAGGAAATTTTGAATTTTTGAAAAACTAAGGATTTTTATAATATTACTTTTTGAAGAATTGAGACTTTATTAAAATTCTTTATTTAAAACTAATACTAAATTTTAAGTTAAAGATAGAAAATACATGTTTAACTTTAGAAAAGAGACAGTTAAATTCAAAATTATTAAAGTTCTACCCAGATATAGTAATCCTCACATTGTCTGGTTGACAATGGTGAAATTGTTCAGGCAGTGATGCAACTATTAAAGAAAATATACTTCATGATCTATTTCTATTATGAGCTTCTAGGTGCAATTGATGCAAGTGATTGGGTACCTTGCCAAGAGTTGTAAGTCTTTTAAACCATCTTTGCATCTCTGCTAGTTGTGTAAACCTAATAGAATGCTAAACTTATCTATACACTCGGAAGAGGGTAGGTAGAAATATGTTCCTTATTGGCACAAAAATTATTACATAATTATATCAATTCTTCTATTGTGTATGTCATTATCTTCATTTCAAGAAGGAAGGGATTTTAATTATATAAGAACTTTTCAAATTTTAACCAGCCTCAATATATTAGGTTTTTATTTAATTGAATTAAATTCAATTTTAGAGTACATTAGTAAATTTTAAAAAATGAAACTGTTCAAAAATTCCAAACTAAGACATAATAGTAGTAGACCAGAACTTAGCTTAATGGATTTCTTGTCTTGCTTCTCTATGGGATCAATACTCCAAGTTTAAAGAAAACCCTACATTACTTAAACAATATATATACTTTGAAGAACCCCTAGTGTGTAAACTATAAATCAATTTTTAAACTTTATAACATATCCATTTTGGACATTAGCCGCCTAAAGAAATTGGGTCAAGGTTTTTGCCAGGAAACTAAACTACTGCGTAATTGCGGTTCGGGATACATAGACAAAACCTGTAGGTTGCCACATTGTGGTTTTCTTCTTTTTAAATTTTTTGAGAAAAATTTAGTCGTCAAAGACAAAGGGGAATAATTTTATTCATACCAAAAAAAATGTACAAGAACACCTGGAGATTCCCTCTAACATTGAAATACAATGAACACAAGAAAAACTACAATGTTCTCCACCACACCAAGAGAAGAAGGGAAAAAATATAGAAAAAAACCAATAAAAGATAAGTAAGCGAATCATGATAGTGAGAACAAAAAATAATAGAACAATAGATGGTGGCCAATAAAGAGGTTGATGAGAAAACCTTGATGAAACTCCAATCCTCTCTAAATAAGAAATTATCACCTACAAAATTAAGAGAAAGAAACTAAACATGAGAAAAACCTGCAAAGAACCATTCAAAAATGAAACAAAAGACAACTAGGATAAAAAAATGTTTGAAAGCACCTATCAGCTAAAGAAATCATATGAGCCAAGGTGACATGTAATTGTTTGAATGGTTTTTTTATTTATTTAGGATATCTAGTTTTCTTAGCTTAAAAATTCATAAAAAAAGAAATAAACCACCAAAAAATAACTTCCAAAAATCAAATCATGCATCACCAAGAAAAAAAAATTTAAAAATAGATGAATTCAAGGATAGTTGAGCACCACTTTTCACAGAACCAAACAAGTGGTCTCCCAATTATAACAAAAGAGTAGTAGAACTCCCAACCTAAGAAAAAATAAAAAAATGATAAAAAACAAAAGAATGGATAGTTATTAATCACTAGTCATAGAGATAGAGCAACCTTCGAAATAAACTTTAAATTAAACATCTTCAAAATAAACTTTAAACAAACTCAATAAGCCTCAATTAAATCTTAACAACCTTCATATAATTCCAAGCAATCTTCATAACTTTAAATAAGCTTTAATTAATCCAATAAAATTAACTAATAATAAACTCACAAATGAAATTAAATCTAAATAACTCAAATTTTTAGATTAATTAACCATCAAACCAATCAACCCAAAGCAAATTAATCAACCAAAATCAAATTACAAATTAATGCCTTCACAAAAAACTCAATAATTTCCAATCCTCAGGGTGTGCTATCTTCTTTGAGTTAGCTAATCTTTTTCTTAGGTCGTTCCATGACATTCAATTATTCGACTATAAGTCTCACTCCTCAATATCTCTCAAATAATTTTAAAAATTTGAGTCTAAGAATCTTAGTCCTAAGTATAAATTTTGTAGACAATTATTGATCATGTAAATATCCGTAATATAAGCCAATAATTTAATTTATAGAATTCTTAGGAGCCAAAACTCAAAAGATGTAATTAACTATGAGAGCTTCCCTTTATAGAGATACATAGAAAAAAATAAAATAATCACTTTCTTATACCCACATGATAAGAGAAAAACATCTCGTTCTACCTAACCATAATTCGTGAAGATTTGTTTTATCTAAATGAATAATATATATATCACCACTAATACTAGCCCCATAAGGGGAAACAAAATTATTTGTATTTTATTTAATTCATCCAACATTCGGTGCTTTCCATATAACTAAGTAATCAAAAGAATTTGGATGGTTATTAAACACCATAGGCTATAAAAGAATAATTCTTAATATTTATCTTAGAAATATGTCGACACTTAAAAAAAAATTGAGTTGGCCGTTGGAAGCTGTCGGTCGCTAGAATCGAAATCTCGCCGCCCACTTTGGAAAGACATTTAATTTACGTATAAATATAAGTTTAAAAAAATATGAAATCAAACTAATCTCATATCCTTTATAGCTTAAATGAAAGATCACTATACTTCAAGTCATGTATCTACCCCAAAAGATAAACACAAGACGTGAGGGTGAGGCTCGATCAAATAAACTAAGAAATATATGACATCTATTTGGTCTGTAAAAATAATTTTTATTTATAAGCCGACAAGTTCCCCTAATTAATAAGTAGAATTAAATTTGGTTTATATTAAGCTGAGTTCGAATATTATGCTGGGTTCGGGAAAAGCTTCCTATAAGGGCAAGCCCCTATAGTTAATTACATCTTAGATAACTGAAATTGCCTAAGAAAACTCTCCATAAAAACCAAGAAAAATTACCCTCAAGGAGTTCAAATGGTAAGGACTTCTCAAAGATATCGGAACTTTTCAATGAGATCAGACAAAACAGACAAAAAGGTGTGAAAGGGAAATAACTCAAATTTGGAACATTTTGTTTTGGAATCCAAAGGAAGAGACTAGGGGATGTCGTAGATCCGGAGGAGAACCACGGTGACTTCCCAAGCTACCCTATGGTTTGGCTTAAATTTTAGAGAGAAATATTTAAATGTTTATTCTATCAATTTTATTAATTAGGGTTACATTCATATGAAACGATCACATAAATAGCCTGGAAGATATGAGGATTTAAGTAGTGACGAACGGCAACCTCAGAATCCTAAGACGAGTTAGGGCTTAATTTGTGTTGCAGAGCTATACAAAAGCCTAAAGAAAAGTTGAGGATTTATGTTGCATAACAAATCACCTCAAAGTTCTATGGCTTGGTTATTTAATTCTAAATAAATAATGGTTTAGCTGATGTTGACGTATTCTGCTGTTGAAGATGGTCGTTCTGCCCACAATGCTAGCTCCAAGCTTCTCGTCATGGCAAGTTCAGGTTTTCTAATGTGTCAAGTTATAATGTCAAATCAGATATACCTAAGGGTCATGGTTATTTAATTATTATGGGGCATATTAAAGTTGATTAGAGAGACACCGGTTTGGATCCTACGGTTCCCTCGTTCCGACACTACTATTTTCTTTCGGATTCACTTAGTCCAAATGAATTTACTAAACTCAATTTAATGAGTTCCATACTTTCATTTAGATTGTGAGAAATCTCATTAGCAACCATAGGTTACCTCCTCCGAGGGAATCTCGATCATTCAATATAGGCGTTTTAGTTTAGTTGCAATTTTTGTTTTATTTTGTTTGTGATTAAATTTTGAGTTGTCTTACATTTTGAATGTTGTGGAGATAAATTTTATATCAATTGATTTTTAGTTTTGGTTTTGGTTTTACAGCTATCCTTGCGGTTTTGGTTTTCATGTTGGGTGACATGGTTGTTTAACATGCAAGCTCGAGGCAAGAAGTACAAAAAGGTAAATGCAATAATTTAAAAGTGTACTTGTCTATTTTTCTCGTTCCTCCACCTGAAATGTTAGTATTTGCAAGGCATGTATATAATTTTGCAGGGAATTTAAATTACAGGAGTAGATGAATGTTTAGCTACCAAAACCCAAGTTGTAACTTTATTGAATCTCAGAAAATCCTAGTGGAGGATTTTAGAACAAAAATATGGCAAGTCCAATTTGCCCTTCAGAAACTCCAATAGATTTCAAAATGTTTGAGGCTTGACCCTGGACCACTTTAAAGATTTCTTGAAATATTCCGAGTTCATTTTGGACTTATCATATTATTCCATTAATCATCCAAGGTTGAATTGTGACAACCCCGTTGCTCAGTAAAACTTTATAATTTAAGTATCTCGAGAATAGGATACTTAATTAATTAATTGATGTTTCATTTAAAATTTATGTGAGCGGGTTCCTCTAAGGCAAGTTTAAGTCATTTAAGATTGTGGTTCCGCAATTAAAGTTAGGCTTGTAGTGTTTAAAGGTGTTAATCACTGACCAAAAAAATATGTTGAGATTTTCATACCTATATTACACTGATTTTGATGATATTGCACTTTAAAGAAAGGTATTTTTGATGTTTTATTGCAGGTATGTTGATTTATGGTCATTGGAGTAAAAAGATGCAAAAATGAGTGAATTTGGAGCAAAAAGCACCAAAATATAAAGATTTTATCCTGGGCGCTGATGGTGCCATCGACGCCTTCGACGGCGGGTTTTTCCTAAAAGTTCAGAATTAAATATTCTAGAAGGCCGCCGACGGCACCATCGAGTTTGTCGACGACGAGAACGACGGTTCTCTTAATAGATGCATGAAATGTGGACGATTTTTTAAGGGACGCTTTGACAACTCTTGAAAACTCTTCTAAAACTTTAAGAGAAACATTTTGAAGACCGAAAAAGGGGATTTCAGTGTGTCCAGAGAGTGTCGAGAGGTCTACAGGTGTCCAGGGGAGTGTAATTTAGGGTTAGGTATTGTGAGGAATTCTTCGAGAGATTGTAAGAGTGGAAGGAAAGCGAGAAATTTCTTCCTCCTTGCCGCTTTGAAGGAGAATTTTGTGTGCTGTAAAGAAAGGAAGAGATTCAGAGGAACTTCGAGGAGTTACTTCAGGAGTAATTCAAGATAAGTTGTATTTACTTATTGTAGTTTGTATGACTTTGCTTTTATATATGAAATCCAAGTTTTTTCGTATCTTCTCCATGACACTTTAATCTTAATTTACTTTCAATCTGGCCAATTGATTTGTTAAAATATGTTGAGTTTTACAACTAAAGTGAGGATTACATCCAAAATTTAGGGAGGTCAAAGTCCTTAAAAGTTGGGCGCAAATAAATAGGGAAATAAAAATTATCAAGCGTAGAATTGGAGATTTTAGAGTGATAGACTAAAATCCTCAATTCGGTCATATCATTTGGGTGCTGAAGTGTAAATGTTAGCCCTCAGGCGAGGAGAGCGTGGGAGCTCCAAAGTGAGAGTCGGTATCCTCCCAGCCTAGCCACAGACTCAGTAACCAAGCATAGGTTTAGTCAATGTTCTTTATGCCTGGTCCAAAGGTTAAAGAATAGGTATGCTCCTATTTGGCATAATACAATTTGAACCGATTCAATTTATGAATGCACTTAAATTTCTTGACAAGGAGAAGGATGCTTTCTTGTATATTGAACTTCACATTAGAAACACATTAGACTTCACATTAGAAACTTTATTAGTAGAATTAGTTGATTTAGAGTTTATGAAAATTATATTTTTATTTTAATTGCCTATTAGTGACAAATATGCATTTTGAACTATGTTGTGGTGATTAAGTATTGGTTTTCTAAAGCTTAAGTTCGTAGCCTCTAATATTACTCTCTAATATTACTGCTCGTGGAATCGATATCCAGGACTCCATTAGAGCCATGTATTACTTGAGAAATACATATACTTGCGTTGATAAGTGTGACTTTGCAATTATTGAATATTTTATACACATCTTTATCAAACCTATAACTATTGTCAAGTTTTTGGGGCCGTTGCCGGGGATTTAAATCTTCTAGCAGCAGTATTGTTGACCTCACTTTTGGTTGAGGTTTAGTTTTTCCTCTTTAATAGCCCAAGGTCTAGCCATGGGACTTTCCTATTGACTATGCTTAGAAAACTAGACAATGAACCCTCACCATTAGAAATTTCAAACTCTTCTCTACTCAACTTGAAGTTCCACATATTGGTCATAACCTCTAGCACTTAGTAGGTGGGGTCGCTATGGGGGAAACTCAAGATGCGTCACCCTTAGGACTGCTGGACCTTAGGGTTGACCCTAGGTGTTGTTCTAGGGCTAAGGCATTTACTTGCAATCACTTGTATTCATAATCACTCATTACCCTAAACCCATAACTTATAGGCTTTTGGTCACTTGATACTTTTGGGAGACTCCTGTAGGTGGTTCCCTAAACCCATTAGCCCTAAGCTAGGGTTTAGCTAAGACCACTACATAGAGGACCCAAAATGGGGTTTCCATTGATCCATGGCTTATTTATGGTGGTTGGCAATCTAACTCTTATCAAGATACCCAACTTACCTTATTGCCCCTAAATTCCTCCAAATTACCCAGAATTCCTCCAAATTGCCCAGATACCCTTGGGACCCCAAATTCGGCCAAAATCTCCAAATCTTGCCAAAATGCTCAAACTTTTTTCAAAAATCATTTCAAACACCTTGAAAACACCCAAATTACCCAAAATCCCCAAATTGGCCAAATTACCAAAATACCCCTCTTTGGCCCAAAATTCCAAAAAATTTATAAAATCCCAAAAATTTCCAAAACCTCCCAAATTTTCCCAATTTCATTTTCCTCAACTATCACATGACCCAATTTGGCCAATTTAACCATCTTTGATCAAAATCCCCAAATTGCCTTTTAAAGGCCCATATTTTCTCCAAATCACCTCAAATGTCTATCCAATTGGTCTCAATTTCCCCAATTTCAATTCCAAACTTAAATTCACTCTTCATATGACCAATGAGGACCAAATCCAAGCTCAATTAATCCATGATTTGAACCCAATTTTGATTTAGATCAAAAACCTAATTTTGGCCCCATGACTTGGTTCCACCAAATTGAACTCATAGCCCACTCAATTGGCCACAATTTGGGTTGAAAAATCTTCATAAAATTCCTACACATCAAATTTAACCTTCAATTAGCCTTGGCAGGATTTCAATTTCATTTGATTTCAACCTAAGTCCAAAAGCCCCAAATTTGCCTTAAATTGACCATGTCTCAAAATTTCACCAAATTGAGGGCCTTAACCCCAAAATTTCTACTCCATACCTTCATGAAAAATCTTCACAAAAGCTTCCTTGATCATGTGGACCATTCAATTTGGACTTAGCCCAAGGTTAGCCCAACCTAGACCCATGTCTAGCCCAACATGCCCAAATTGGCCAAATCTCAAAAATCCATCAAATTGACCAACCAATTGAGCTCAAAATCACTTCAACTCTTCACCAAAAAACTTAATAACCAAATTAACTCCACCTCAGCCATTGGTTAGACCCTAAGATTGAGCCAAAACCCATCTAACCCCATAAACTAAGCCATGGACCAAAGGTCCCCTAAATTAAGGGATTTCATTCCATTTTTGCTTAAGTTTAGGATATTTTTGCCAAAATTAAACCTCAATCCATTAAATTGATGTGACATATTCTCCTGGGTTCCCTAAGCTCCTAGCTACCTCCCCCTGTCCGGCCGGCCGGCCTAGTGGCCGAAAAATGGTCAAACCGAGAGCCACCCCCATGGAGCTTCACCCAAATCAAACTTAGAGGCCAGCTCACCCAAATCAAACTGTAGAGCTCCTCTGCCCTCCATCTAAGCACCACAATGCACCCAAACTTGTGCCCTGAGAGCCACCCCATGGTCATTTTTTATAAAAACTCACTTCCACGGCCATGGGAGGTGTGCTAAAATTTTCATAGAGAGAGTTTCCCAAATCGCTCACAGAGCTTCCTTGAAACCTCTGCAGCCCATTCCAATCACTCCACTGCCTTGATTCCCCATGTGTCCACTCCAATCACTCCACTGCCTTGATTCCCCATGTGTAACCCTAATTTTGAGCTTGAAAATTAGGGCAGAAACAGGACATCTCTGAAAACTCCACCAAACTTCAATTGCGTGTACCCACACCTTCACAATAGCAAGAGAAGCCAAAGCCCCATCAAATTACCCTCTGAAATAGCCTCCACCATAGCTCTAGGCCAACACCTGAAATTGAGCTTGGTCAAATTCATACCTACGCCTTACACCACAGTAAGAGGCTTAATCCCTAGCCTCCTTGGACCCCAACAAACATTCCAAGACCCTCTGATTGAAGCTTCACTTCTCCGAGAAAAGGTATAAAACTTCTCCTTCTCCCGAGCCTATTTTTACTCTACATTTGATTAAGCTTAATTTAATTGCATGATTACTGTATGGATATGTTCGTCTCACTTAGGCGAGTCGATAGGATCAAACCCAAAGTGATTTGGTTGAGTCTAGGCTGAGATTTTAGGGTTTTAGTGTGGACGGTCACGGGATCACTCTATCGGGGATGATGATGGGGAGCCATCCGATCGCGCGTGTATTGGATGGAGGGAGGAGATCAAGCCGGACAGCGCTTCAGAACATAAACTGTGGTCGAGTCAGCCCTAAGGTGGATGGTGACATCGAATGGGAGTGCGCTGCTTGGAGTTCGGAGATGCCTAGGATCTACATGGCATCGCGCTATTTAAATAGATAAATAGGGATTTTACCTATTTATTTAAATACTCATAACTTCAAAAATTCATATTTTGGTGTAAAAAAATCATAAATATAAAATTAAAATACCCTCTTGCTCAGTGAACAGAGGCAAACAATGTGAAAATAATTTGAAATCCATTTGATGAATATTTTATTTTTAATTAATTAAATACTGATTTGAATGTTTTGATTCTTTATGCATATTGACACTTCACCATGACTTGAAATTTTAAAATGTTATATGCGCTGTCAAGGGAAACATCCTCTGAATTTTCCAAAGTCATAGGAAAGGAAGTCTCTAGACAGAGATCTATATTTTTCAAGTTTATGCACATTATTTGCTTAAATTAATCATGGAAATTATCATGTTGATTAGAAAATTCCAAGAAAATTTTGGAAGGTTTATGATGACCAGGGAACCTTTAGGAAAATTTTTCATGAGTCGAGTCATTTAAAATGCACCTAAATTTCACAAACACTGAATCACTAAGATAATCAATCTTAGAAAATATAAAAATCAAAATGACTTGATTTTTAATTTTCACTATTTTGTAAGATAGAACTCCCCATAAAAATTTCAAAGCATTTTGAGTACATTTGATGGTCTAAATTGATTTTTCAAGTTAAATATCTATTTTGGCACTAAAATGATTTTTAATGATCAAAATATAACTCAAAAATTTATGAAAGTTATTTTTTGAGTTCTTTGTGATCAGGGGTATTTTTTAAAAACAAAATGATATTTAAAAAAAACTTGATTTTTAGTCTATTTTAAATATTTAAAATAATTAAAAATTCATAAAATCACAAAAGTAATAAAACTCATGAAAATGTTCTAAATTGCTTCCTAATCACTTAGGAACAATTAGAATATTTAATATTTTTCCTAATTTTCTAAATAAAGAAACTGAATTTCAAACTGATATTGAATTTCAAATTTTAAATTTTTTTTTAAAAGGCTAAAAATGAGTTTTCACTAAAATAATTCCAATAAATCAAATAAAATTCAAAAAAATATAAAATCTTCTTCTTTGAGTTCTCTGACCTTAGGGAAACTTTTCAAAAATACAAAACTTAATTTTCCCCATTTAAAATATTTTATACTTAATAAATATCCCAGAAATTACAATAATTCCTAAAATTCACAAAAATTCCAAAAAAAATCATGAAATTTAGGCCTACCTCCAGTAAAAATTTCAAGGAATTAGGATTTACCTTGGTCAAGTTAGGAATTTTCTTTAAAAAATCTTATTTTTGCATAAAAATAATT
>NW_018165281.1:730066-733210 GCF_001263595.1 Phalaenopsis equestris
GATAGAGGTAGGATAAAAAATTCAAAGTCATTTGAATTGAATTTGACAAATTATGAAGTGTTAGAGCCTTAGGGGCAAATGTGTAATTTTGGAAATTCAGGCTTAATTCAAGAAGGAAAATGAGTAACATCTGATCTTAATCAATTTATTTGATGTTTGAAACACAAGGGGTTAATTAGTAGAAACCAACCTCACTTTCTTAATTAAAAAGATAAGTTAATAAATTTCTAAATTAGTAAAATTTGGAAGTTAATTAAAATAAAATGAACTTAGGGCTTAGGGGTATGACTTTTGAAGTCAATAATTAATTAATTTAATACCCCTATTTTGATTTTAAAATAAAATTCAAATCATGAATCATGATCACCTAAAGCCTAACCTTTTCAAAACTAATTAAGACACTCACCTAGGTCTTAAGGGCTTAATAGTGACTTAGGCTAAATCAAGTTTCATATTCTTAGGGATAATTGAGACATAAATGCTCACTGAGCAGTAAGGGTATTTACAGGATGACTTATTAAGCAATATAATAAGTTTAAAAGAACTCACGATTTTTGTTTAAGAGAACTCAGGATTTTCCACCAGGAAGAGAGAGTAGCACAGACGTGCTTCTTTCTATAGATCTGTTAGATATCTTGAAGATCTGCTAAACTTAATACGTTTTGCTTGAGAAAGTCATCCTTAATTAAACTCTTAAGGACCCATCAAGCTATGGCCTAGGGTTAGGAAAACTACCAAAACCTTACTTTTTGCCTTTATATAAATTGCCCTGACATGCATTTCATTTCAAGTGGTGGGACGAGAGGACTCGCCATGTACGCTTTTATAGTTTTCAGCATTGTCTTTCTTGTACTTTTATGCTATACTTTTGTGCTTATATAAATTTGTATGAAAACTAAAATTATCAGGATAGCCACAAAACCAAAACCAAAATCAAAACCAAAACCAAAACTAAAATCAACCAAGATAAAATTCACCTTACAACATTCAAAATATAAAACATTTCAAAATTTATTCAGAAACATCACACAAAACTATAATTGCAACTAAATTAAGATGTCTCAATCAGATGATCGGGAATCACTCGGGGGAGATAACCAATTATGGAACTCATTAAGTTGAGTTTAGTAAGTTCATTTGGACTAAGTGAATCCAATAGAAAATAGTGGTGTCGGAACGAGGGAACCGCAGGATTCTAACTGTTGTTGCTCTAATGAATTTTAACATGCCCTAGTTGAGTTTAGTAAATTCATTTGGACTAAGTGAATCGAATAGAAAATAGTGGTACTAGCACGAGGGAACCATAGGATCCTAACCGGTGTCGCTCTAATCAACTTTAATATGCCCCATAAAATTTAAAGAACTAAAACCATAGAGACATCTGATTTGACATCCTAACTTTACACACTAGAAAACTTAAACTTTTCATTGCAAGGAGCTTGGAGCTAGCATGGTGGGCAGCACAGCCATCTTCAATAGCAAAACACGTCCACATTAGCTAAACTAATTTCCTTCATTAGAATTAAAGAAACAAGCCATAAGACTTCAGGATAGTTTTCCTATGCAACGTAAACTCTCACCTTCTCTTTAGGACTTTGTATAGCTCTGATGTACAATATAAGCCCTAACTCATCTTAGGATTCCGATGTTGTCATTTGTCACGACCTAAATCCTCACATTTTTCAGATATTTGTGTGATCGTTTCACACAAATGTAAGCCCTAACAAATAAAATTGGCAGGATGAAACACCTAAATAATTTCTTCTCAAAACTGAAGCCAAACAATAGGATAGACTGGGAAGTCACCGAGGTTCTCTTCCTGATCAATGACAACCCCTAGTTTTTCCTCCTTTGGATTCTACAATAAAATGTTCCAAATTTGAGTTATTCTCATTTCATACTTCTTTGCCGATTTCCTTGAAAAGTCATATCCTTTTGAACTCATTGAAGATAATATTCCCTGATTTTTATCGAGATTTTTCTTAGGTATCTATGATGTAGTTAACTACAGGGGTTTGCCTTTATAGGATGCTTGTTTGAACCCAGCTTAAAATAAATCCTATTTAATTATTCATATTAAATAAGGAAAATTATCGGGAAATAAAATGGTTTCAGACCAAACGAATATCATATATTTCTTAGCTTATTTCATCAAGCCTCACCCTCAAGTCTTGTGTTTATCCTTCAGGATAGATACAGGGTTTGAGGTATAGTACTCTTTTATTTATACTATAAAAAATATGGGGTCAGTTTGATTTAATATTTTTCTTAAATTTATATATATATGTAAATTAAAACGTCCTTCCGAAGCGGGCGACAGGATTTCGATTCTGATGACCGACAGCTTCTTACTGGCAACTCCAACCAAAAATAGCACCGACAAGTATCAATTTCTTGCATTTTTTAGCATATATAAAGCCACTTTCAAGTTTTTGGCGTCGTTGTCTGGGAGTAAAAATTAGATTTCAAAAAATCATAATTAGAGTAACGGTCAAATTAGGACTATTAGAAAACTTTTACTTGAATTGCAACTTATTTTCATATTTAGCTAACTATTTTTCTGTTTACTGATTTCAATTGTATGCATAAATTTGTACCTGAAAATCTTATACCCTACAATTTGGAATTAGAACGCACTGTTAGGAGAATTATAAAACTAAGAAAAGAACCTAGAAATCCTGACGCAATGGAAAACAATGTGAACAATCAAGGAATAGAAAATGAACATCAATCAATACCTCTACGAGATTATGCAAATCCTGAAGCAGATGAAATTCATTTATCTATCCAAAATTCTGATGTAGCTGCTAATTCATTTGAGCTCAAACCTGCTATTATCCCAATGATACAAAACAATCAATTCAGAGGTACACCAAATGAAGATCCTAATTTACACCTCGCTAGTTTTTTAGAACTCTGTGTTACCTTTAAATATGACAGAGTTTCAAACGATGTTGTTAGACTTAGACTTTTTCCTTTTTCACTTAGGGATAAGGCTAAGATGTGGTTAAATTTGTTAGCACCTCGATCTATTAGAACTTGGGGAGAACTTTCAGAGAAATTTCTATCCAAATATTTCCCTCCATCCAAAACTGCTAAACTTAGAAATGACATAACATCATTGTGTCAGATTGATGGAGAGTC
>NW_018165281.1:733296-749890 GCF_001263595.1 Phalaenopsis equestris
AATGGATTAGTGGGATCTCTTAGATCGATTATAGATGCTGCGGTTGGTGGTTCTTTAATGTCAAAACCTTTTAATGATGCTTATTCATTAATAAAAGAGATGGCTACCAAAAATTTTTAATGGCCGTCTAAAGGATAAATCCTAAAAGAGTAGCTAGTATCCATGATTCTGATGCAATATTTATCTATTTTAGCTTCATAGATTGCTGCAATATCAAAGAAATTAGATCATTATGGAATGAATTATTCTCCAACACCTACTATGATGGAAGAGAATTCATCTGGGCAATTTGTGGATGGTCAACCTTCTTATGAGACTCTAAATGCTATTAACAATAGGCTCAATAATCCTTATTTGAACTATTATAACCCATGTTGGAAGAGTCATCATAACTTTAATTAGAATAACAATTCTTCTACAAATCAGGAATGGGCAAACAACCCAGTAAACCCATTGGAAAATTCATCCAACCAAGAAAATGTTAATTATAGACCTTCTTATCCTCCAGGAATTTAACAGTAACACTCAATTTAAGGAAAAGAAGTTGTTTATGGAAGAGTTGATACTGAACATGGGTCAACACTTTCAAAATCATGGAAATCAATTACAAATTCAAGGAAACTAGCAACAAAATCAAGGAACCGCAATCAAGAATATTGAAAATCAATTGAGGCATATCGCTACTGTTCTTAGTAATCGAACATTGGGAACTTTTCCTAGTATTGTGGAACCAAATCCTAACGATCAATGAAAAGAACAAAAAAAAGCGATACAATTATGAAGTGGAAAAGAATTGGAAACAAGAGTGCAGAAAGAAACAGAAACTGAAAAAGAGAAAATGGATTCAGAAAACGAAAAGGATCACGAATACCCATATTTAGAATATCCACTTACACAAATAAAAATTAATGTGGAGAAACCTCCACCATCGTTTCCTCAAAGATTGAAACAACATCAAAAGGATAAACAATTTTCCAAGTTTATAGAAATTCTTAAGAAATTAACGGTAAATATTCCATTTGTAGAAGCTATAGAGCAAATGCCCAAGTATGTGAAGTTTATGAAAGATATTTTGAACAAGAAAAGGAAGTTCATTGATAATGTGACTGTTACACACAGCGAAGAGTGTAGTGCAATTATTCAGAAAAGCTTCATGAAAAATTAAAAGATCTAGGTAGTTTCACTATACCGTGTGCTATCGGTGAAAGATTTTATGGAAGAGCTTTATGTGATTTGGGAGCCAACATTAATCTTATGCCTCTATCAATTTTCAAAATATTCAGATTAGGAGAAGTCTCACCTAGTTTTCTGACTCTTCAGTTAGCGGATCGTTCAGTTACTTATCCTAAGGGAGTTATAGAAGATGTGTTAGTAAAAGTTTATGAATTTATCTTTCCTGTGGATTTTATTGTTTTAGATATGGAGGAAGATAAAGAAATACCTATAATTTTAGGGAGACCTTTTTTAGCTACTGGAAGAGTTATGATAGATGTTCAAAAGGGAGAATTAACTATGAGAGTTAACGATCAAGAAGTGACTTTTAACATTGTAAAATATATGAAATACCCTACTGTTGAAAGAGATAATGAATGTTTTCGCATGGAAATTAGTGAACATTTATTAAACAAGCATTTTAAAAAATATATTGAAGAAAAAAAATATTTTGAAGACAAAGATGAAGTTATTTTGGATGAAATAGAAAATGAAGAATTAGATTATGTTCAAGAAAGATTTGAGATGCTGGATATTATAGGGAATGCTGATAAGAATCTAGTTCCGTCAATTATAAAACCACCTAAACTTGAGTTGAAAACATTTCCTAACCACTTGAAGTATGTGTTTCTGGGAAACTTATCTACATTACATGTTATTATATCTTTAGAGTTAAATGATTTGCAAGAGCAAAGACCTTTGGATACATTAAAAATATATAAGAAAGCTTTTGGTTGGACCTTAGCTAATATTAAAGGAATTAGTCCTTCGATTTGTATGCATAGAGTTATACTAGATGAACAATATAAACCAAGAGTTGATCCACAAAGGAGATTGAACCTAATGATGAAAGAAGTAGTCAAAAAGGAAATTTTAAAATGGCTGGATGCTGGAATTACATATCCTATTTCGGACAGTGCTTGGGTAAGTCCAATTCATTGTGTTCCTAAGAAAGGAGGGGTGACTGCTGAAGCACAAGAGAATAATGAATTAATACCTATAAGACAAGTTACTGGGTGACGTATTTGCATTGATTATAGAAAACTACACTGCCACTAGGAAAGATCACTTCCCTTTACCATTCCTAGACAAAATATTGGATAGACTTGTTAGGCACAAATATTTTTGTTTTTTAGATGGATATATCGGCTACCATCAAATTCCTATTTCTCCTGAGGATCAAGAAAAGACAACATTTACTAGTCCTTTTTGAAGAATGTCTTTCGGACTATGTAATGCACCTGCAACATTCTAGATATGTATGATGTCTATATTTAGTAAGTTAATTGATGATGGAATATAAATTTTTATGGATGATTTCTCTGTATTGAAAAAGTTTTGGAGTTATGCGAAAGAACTAATTTAGTTCTAAATTGGGAGAAATGTCAATTTATGGTTGCAGTAGGAATAGTGTTAGGGCATAAAATTTTGGAAAATGGTGTGAAAGTAGACCCTGCAAAAATTCAAGTTATATCTTCTTGGACATGTTGGTTTTTACAGGCGTTTTATTAAAGATTTTTCAAAAATTATTAAATTTCGGCGTTTTATTAAAGATTTTTCAAAAATTATTAAACCTCTATGCCAACTTTTAGAAAAGGACAAGAAATTTGAGTTTACTGAAGAATGTTTAAACGCCTTTGAGTTATTGAAAGAAAAGCTAATCACAGCCCCTATAAAAATTTCACCTAACTGGGAGAAACCATTTGAACAGATGTGTGACGCTAGTGATTATGCTATTACTAATGAATGAATTGGAAGAATTAAGAAATGAATCTCATGATAACGACAGAATTTATATGGAAAAACTTAAGTTATGGCATGATCAGAAGATTAATCAGAAAAAAGAACTTTGAACTAGGAGAAGAAGTTTTGCTTTACAATACAAGGCTGAAGTTATTCCATGGGAAATTGAAATCTCATTGGTTATGACCCTTTACTGTGACTTGAGTTTTTACTTACGGAGCTGTTGAAATTGAAGATCAAAATACTGGGAATAGATTTAAAGTAAATGAACACATATTAAAGCCGTATTTTGATGGTAAAAGACCAAAGTTTAAAGAGGTTTTAATGGTCAGTCAACTTGAATAATTTTTGAATAGGTAGGGCTGACGACGATAAACCAAGTGCTTTATGGGAGGCAACCCATAATTATCTTTATTTTTATTATGATTATAGTATTTTTTTTTGAAATTATTATTAGTTTGTGGTAGTATTGAACTCTACTACTCGCATTTACCCTTGAATCATCATAAAAATTGCATCCACAGAGAAAATTGGAATGCATTCGGACCAGAGCGAAACTGTGAAATTTTTGCTCTGGGAGCCGACGGGGGGATTGACTCCACCGACGGCACGCCACCGTGGGCGGGTTTTTCCCGATATTCCAGACAATTAATTCTCAAGGCTTGCCGACGGCGCCATCGACGACGCCGACGGCGAGAACGGCGAGATGACGGTTTCCGGAGTTTGAAATGGCCGTTTTTGGCAGTTTTAGGCGAGATTTACTCCCTATAAACTTCAAAACTCGGATCTTAAATTCATATTACCCAAAAAAGAAATTGAAACTCAACCAAATTTATCCCTATGGCTTCCAATTCCATTGAAAATCCTAGATTTCGAGTGTTCAACAGGAGAAAATTCATTAGTTTTGAGGCACAATGAATCTTCAACAAAGTGCTGACAAAGAAGAAATTAATCAAAGAAAGAGGATTCGTGAATCGAGGATTGAATAATCCTTCGATAGTAATTGAAGAGATGATTGTGCGACGGCGATGGGAAGTGTTGTGCTACACTACTGTCTCCGTAGTCGTTACTATGGTGAAGGAGTTTTATGCTAATTTGCATGCAATCAACCAGGGAGTCGTCTATGTGCGAGGGAGATGGATAACTTTTACTCCTGCACGGATTAATGAGTTATATATGATCGAGAATATTCCTGTCTCCCATTATTCCAACTTTGTCCCGACAAGAAATCTGATGAATGAGATCTACCAATATTTGATGGATGAGACTGAAGACTGGGAAATGAGAGAAAATGGGTATATTAGTTTCTCTGCTACACTTCTAAACCCCGTTTATAAACACTGGCACTTCTTCATTTCTGCAAAACTATTACCGATGATGAAGGTCAGTAAAATTACTAAAGAAAGTGTTGTTTTGAATTACTGTATTAAAATGGGACTTCCGATTGATATTGGATCGATAATCGTGAAGTCTATTTTGGGCCTGATTGTTCATGGATCAACTTATGTCAACTTATGAATGGATCAACTTATGAGCTTGGACATCCTTCAACAATCTTTTTACTCTGCAGTCAATTCCAAGTATCTTATGAGAGTTGGAAAAAGGTACTTCTATCTTGGAAGCATTTAGACCCAACCGAGAAGTTCCCATCCAATGAATTTATTGTGGATCAATCATCTCAGAATTCACTACATATTCAGCCTCTAATTCTAGACAAGACACTAGTGATCAAGACACTAGTGATCCTGATCAAGAAAATGGAGAAAGAGGTACAAAATGTTATGAATGCAATTAACAATATCTTTGATTTTTTTTAATCATCTAGACTGGAGGATGAAAGAGCATTTTGATCACTCTGGACATATCAAAGGAAATTTGATATGATTGATGAGAAGGATGGGATTGATAGAAGAGGACTCTACTGAATAATTCCCATACCGACCCTTCTATAACCTCTTCATTCATGTTCAATCGATGGGTGATATTAGAGGAGAAACAATCACTGAATCGGAGGAATAGTTGATTTACTTTACTATCTATATGTCTATGTGTGTGATTTGATTTGAACTTATGTGTTCGCTTTACTTATGAATTTTGCTTTTAGATCTCAGTGTAGTTGAGATTGAGCATAAAATGTTTTTTTTCAGCGTTTAGAGTGTTGTGGCTTGGATTACGATGCTAAATTGATGTATTTAGGTTGAGAAAATACCAAATTTATGTGTGTCATGTGTCGTGTATTATAACCCTTTGATTTTATATATAATTGTTATGTTTTGTGTTGTGAATGTTTATTTGTGTTAGTACATCATTTTTTGTGTTAGTACATCATTTCTAGAATTTTGTGTTAGTACATCATTTAATCACTTAAAAGTTTATATCTAGAATGTTTAAGCAGATGTCGATAAATCATAAAATTTATCAAAATCACAAAAATTTGGAAATTGAACCAATTTTGACAATCTCGTCGACGGCGCCATCGACGCTGCTGACGACGGATTTTTCCCGAGACATAGGCTATTATATTCAGCAGAGCTCACTGACGGCGCTGAAGACCCCGCCGATGGCGAGATAAAAAAAACACTTTTAACCGCAATTTTGACCAGTCAACCACCACTATTCATCATACCCTTCCTCTAAAAAATGAAAATTTTGACATAGGGCTCGAGAGATCTTGGATTTGGGGCGATTTCAAAGCATTTAGACATCGAATTTTATCATCCCTCGGTAAGATCTTCACTCCAAACTAAAAATATTTGATTTTCACCTTGAATTTCTCCCACATTGAGGAGATCCAAGAAAAATTGAGAATGTGGGGAAAATATTTAGAAGAAATTCATGGAACTTAGTTTTGAACTCTTAGAGTCACTCTTAGAAGCCATTATTTGAGTATTTGAAGTGTATTTTAGAATTTTTTTAATAATTTTGATTTGATTGAAATGGCTCCATGACAAAAGAGGCAACTTGAGTTTGACGAGTCTCGCTTCATCAATGTGAAGGCTCAGTCGAGATTTACTTCAGTATTTCAAGGGAAGAAATGTTTCCAAGATCATGTTTTTGAGAGTCCGAGAGGAGAAGTTGAACGATTTATTACTGAAAGGAGGTGGGAAATTTTCTGTTATACCACCAACAAGGCTGTTGTGAATGTTGTGAAAGAATTATATGCCAATGCATTCTCTTCTGAGGACGGAACCGTTCGAGCAAGAGGGTTTTCTGTTGAGTTTAGTGTCGCCCGCATTAACTCATTTTATGAAGTCTCAGACTCCTATATCTGCAATTATGAAACCTTCAGTACAATGGAAGGCCGGCTGAACGATGTCATTAACTTTCTCATTGATAGGAAATGAACTTGGAAGATAAAGCAGCGAGAACGAGTATTTTTTTTTGCTTCCATGTTAAATGTCACATCTGAAGTGTGGCACTATTTTATTTCCTCTACTTTATTACCAACCTATCACCATAGTGAGGTAACAAGACATAGAGCTATTTTGAATTTCTGTATTCTGAATAATCGGACTATAAATTTAGGGAGAATTATTTATAAGAATATTTTGACCACGACAAGGAGTGAATCAAGTGGAGGTCTGGGACATCCTGGCCTCATTTATGTACTTTGACAACTTTCTGGAGTTGAAACTGGAGATGATGAAGAATAGGTTTACCCTATGAAACCCATTAGTAAAGCTAATTTAAAGACGTATGAATCCCATAAAGCATGGAGATCTGGGAGTAGGAGTAAAGAACCTTCTACTAGTAGAGATATCTCCTCTACTAGTTATGACCTTCCTTCCTCTAGTTCCCCTACCCTTAACGATTTAATGAATGAGTTAAACTTGCAGCAAAAAAGTATAGAGAAAATAAATGGAAGAATTGGGGGATTAGAATGTAGACATGATCATGATAGTGTGTATCTACAGATGCATTCTGACTTTGAGATAGCTTACTATGAAACTTAGGCTTGACACTACAGAGGTGACCCTGATGTTACTTTTTCTGAATGCCCTCGTTATACTCAATATCAGCCCAATCCACCTACTGACTAGGGAGACGAGGATATAATATGGGAATTTGATATATTATAGTGATTGATGTACTTTTGTTTTATGATTTTGTGATAGAGATAGATGTATGTTGTTTGTACTTTCATTTTATTGTCTATTTTATTTTATGTTTGCATAAGTGTTTAGTGTTGTAGTTTAAAAATTACATTTGTAGTCGTAATAAACTTTGATTAGTACTTTGTAAAATTGTAATGTGATGTGATTTTTTTTGCATTGTGATGTATTTGTAATTATTTTTTTAGTATTGTGATCTGTTAGTGAAATATTGTGTGTGTATAATGTTTAATTTTGTACTTATTTCAAAATTTCATTTCCCAGCAACTTCTCTAATGATTTATATGTATAGAAAGCTCCTAATATTAATACTAATATTACAGACCAATTGAAGTAAAACTTTGAGAAGGAACTGCAAAAATTCCAGAATGATGAAAATGCCTAAAGTATTGAGGTATGATTTATATTTAGAATTTTTCTTTCCACCTGTATTATTCCATATTGAAAATTTTAAGTTTGGGGGAAAAAGAAAAAGATTACTCTTTTTCTCGGCGGCTAACTACGTCCATCAGGGGACCCTCATAGTCTTCATCGACTTGACTGAAGTCCACGTTGAAGTCTATGATGCCACCTTGCGGTGCCCTTTCCTTATTAAGTGTGAGATTTCAGCCATCCTTGAAAGAAAAAAATCAGCTTCAGTCATGACATTTTCTCTGCAGATGACAGGAAAAACATCAGTGCGCTCAAATTTAGCAAGAGCAAGAACAAAACAAAGTGTTTATTAGACAAAATTCTAGTTTATATCAGTGACAAGATCATTTATTTATAATTACATATTATTTAATTTAGTAAAATATTAACCTTAAAAGTAGAAAGGAGAAAATCGAAGCATGGTAATTCAAAAATTTTCATTTTATTGAGGTTAATTTTATTACAAAATTTTTGGACCCGGTTTGACCAAATAAATAAACCCAGATTAATCAAAATTTCAAATTTTCAATTCAAGCAATGTCAAGTTGCATAGTATGTCTTCAAGTATAGTCTGTTGATCGGCAACTTGGGTCTCTCGCCTTGAAAATCCATCAGCTGGTAGGCTCCTCCTGTGTAGACCTTTTCTATGACAAATGGTCTCTCCCAAGTTGGATCAAAGCAAGAATAGATCTTTTGAGCATAAGAACGAGATCACCAACTTTGAACATCCTTGGGCGAACAAATTTGTCATGAGCTTGTACCATCCTCGCTTGGTAAAGTTGCAAATGTTGTGTGTTTCTAGTCGCTTTCCTTTGAAACTTCCAATTCTTCAAGTCTAAGTTTTGTACTTTCTTCTATTGTAAGTTGATTGGCGATAAAGACTCTAAGAAACGGCGGCTAGACTTCTAACATTAGTACGGCCTCGAACCTGTACACACCTGGGTAGGGCGTACATTGAGTGGGAGTCCTGAACGTTGTCCGGTAAGCTCACAAGGCTTCTAACAGTTTGTTATGCCAATCTCTTTTGTTTTCATCCAGTGTCTTCTTCAAAATATGTACCAGTGTCTTGATGAAGGCCTCGACTAGGCCATTTAACCTAGGATAGTAGATCGTAGAGTATCTCCAGTCTATCCCGTTCTGCTTGACGAAATTATTGATTTTTGTGCTCTTGAAAGCTATCATATTGTCGGAAATTATTTTATGCGAAACTCCAAAACGGTAGATGACTTGGCTTTTAAAAAAATGAAGGAAGTGCTATGTTGTAACCTCTCGAAACGGCACTACCTCTACCCATTTGGAAAAGTAATCTATAGCGGCAAGTATAAATTTGTGTCTTTTAGAGGATGAAGGGACTATCAGACCTATTATGTCCGTACCCCAACACTTGAATGGTCACGAGGTGACGGTTGGGTGTAACACATTCAGAGGTTAGTGCAAGACCACCCCATGCACTTGGCACTGGTGACATTTTGGTGACATTTTTTTGCTATTTTTGCTATATCCATGCAATCGAATATCATTGCTGACCAATAATATCTGAGTCTCTTGATCTTTATCTTCATCTTTGGCCTTGACTGGTGAGCATCATACAATCCGGCATGTACTTTTTTTACAATATTATGTGCTTCTACTTTGCTTAAACATCGTAGCTACATCTGGTCAAATGATCTTCTATAATGAACTTCACCTACTAAAGCATATGGCATAACCCTTCTTATGATGTGGTGCGCTGCTGACTTATCCTCTAGCAACTTTCCAGTTTGCAAATATTATATTAATGGCTTGTGTCAATCTTCATTGATTTTAACAACCGCAATCATTGTTTCTTCTTCTTCTTTTCTGAGCTTGTGTAGATTTTTTAAGCCAATTTGAGACAAAAAATGTCTTCCTTGAACCGCAATGTCAATGGAACCCTCCGGAGGACACGCCAATTCTTTTGCAAGTTTTCCTAAAGAATCGGCATGGGCATTATCTCCCTGAGGAATTCGATAAAAAGTTACATTGGGAATCTTCTTTAGCAGCCTCATCGCGTACTGATGATATTCTCCTAACCTTGGTTTCAAAATCTTGTACTGTCTGGCGACTAGTTGAATGATGAGCTATGAGTCACCATTGATGGCAATATATGTTATATCCATCGAGATTGCCAATTCTAACCTAGTAATTAAGGCTTCATATTCTTCTTCATTGTTGGTACATGGCTCTGTCATGTGATAGAAGAATCTCAGCATGCCCTTATCTGGCGTGATGAAGATCAAACAAATTCCTGCTTTGCCTGGTATAGTTGTTCCTGATGCTTTGTCTTTTTTGGCTGACAAAGCTCCATCAAAGTACATCTCCCAGTGTTGCGCACTGGAGAATTCTATTTGTAGTACCTATTCATCTGGTAGTTTGTCATTAGAAGGGGATTAATCTGGAAGTTAGTTTGCAGTGAGAAAATCTACTAATATATGTCCCTTGATAGCACAAAGGGGAACAAAAATAATATCAAATTGCAACAAAATCATCGACCATCTTGCTAGACATCCAGAGAGTGTTGGTCGAGTCATCAAATATTACAACGAATTAACTTTTGAAATTAGAGTTACCTTTTGAGAAAGCATGTAATGTCTAAGCTTCTGGGAGGCAAAAATCAAAGCTAGAAAATATTTCTTGATACACCAAAAATATATCTGCATTTTTAGACCCATTTTTTATACTCATTTTTTGTGATATTGCACTTTAATGGAAGGTATTTTTATGTTTTCTTGTAGGTTGTTGAGATTTTTAGGGATTTTTAGGACTTGAAGCAAAAATGATGGAATTTAGAGTCAAAATGACGTTTTTGAAGAAATGCTCAGCGCCGACAGCAGCGCCGGCAGCGCAGGTGTTGACCTCACTTTTGGTTGAGGTTTAGTTTCCACTTTAGTAGCCTAGGATCTATCCATTAGACTTTTTTTCTTGACTATTCCTAGAAAACTAGAAAATGAACTGTCACCATCAGAAATTCTACCCTCTTCTTTACTCAACTTGAAGTTCTACATAATGGTCCTAACCTCTAGCACTTAGTAGAAGCACACCTCTAGCACTTAGTAGATGGGGTCATTATGGGGGAGCTCAAGGAGAGTTCCCATAAGACTATTTGACCTTAGGGCTAACCTTGGGTGCTGGTCTAGGGTTATGGTACTAGAATTCACTCACTACACTCACTCTCACTCACATTCCCTCACAACCCTAAACCAATATTTGTTGACTTTGATCCCTTGATCTTTTGGGAGACTCATGTAGATGGTCCCCTAAACCCACTAGCCCTACGCTAGGGTTTAGCTAAGACCAGTACAAAGAGGGCCCAAATGGGGATTCCATTGGTCCATGGCTCATAAGGGTGGTTGGCACCTCAATTCTACCAAAAATATCCAACTTGCCTTTTGCCCCAAAATCCCCCAAATTACCTAGATACCCTTGGAGCCCTAAATTTGGCCAAAACTCCCAAATCCACCAAAAATACCTAAATTTGTCCAAAAATCATTTCAAACCTTTTCAAAATACCCGAGTTACCCAAAACTACAAAAAAATTCCAAATTTACCAAAATATCCCCAAAATGACCAAAATTACAAAAATACCCTTGGCACCCCAAACTTTACCAAAACCTCCAAACTTTAACCCCAAACTTTACCAAAACCTCCAAAATCACTTCAAATGTTTCTAAAACCAATTTGGACCCTCCAATGGAAGTTAATTTGACTAATTTGACCATTTTGACCAAAACCCCCAAATTGCTTTTAAAGGCCCAATTTCCCCAAATTCACCTTAAATTTCCATCAATTTGGCCCAAATTTCCCTCAATTTCAATTCTAAACTCAAATTCACTTTTCACCTGACCAATCTAAACCAAATCAATCTAAACCAAATCCAAGTAATTGGCCCATTCTTTGAGCCCAATTTTGATCTAAGTCAAAACCCCAACTTTGGCCCTATGACTTGGTTCCACCAAATTGAACCCCATAGCCTACTCAATTTCCCCCAATTTAAATCCTAAACTCTTCATAAAAATCCTAAACACCAAACTTGACCTTCAATTGGCCTTGGTGAAGCCTCAATTTCATTCAATTACAAAAGTGAGGTCAACAACTTCCTTTTTTAGATGGTACGAGCATTTTTGCTTCACTTGCGTGATTGTTTCTCTTTTGTGTTTTGGACTTTCCTTTGTTCTAATATGAGTTGTACTCATTGGCGGTGGTTTCCTAGGTTTTTCTTTACTGTGTCTTGTTTTTCTCTAAGGATCATATTTTGGTTTTAGTAGGAGATCCTCCGACCGCACCCTACAATGCAAAAATATATTTTAGGCTAAAGTATTCTTAAACAATTAAGATTTACAATTTAAAGGGCATAGTTTACATTTAAAGCTAGAAAAATCTAACCAAAATGATAACCATACTTATGGTTTTATTTAGCAAATTCTTAGACTTTTTTCATTCAAGGATAATGTAGTTATATCTAGTTGACATAACAAAAAAACTATTTCTTTATGAAGATTAATGATAAAATTAATGGATTTTTAAATCCCTTAATGGTTTACGCCAAGGAGATACTTTATCTGTTTGTCTTTTTATCATTGTCAGGGATTTCTTATTTTGGTGCGTCAATAAACTCTTTACCAAAAATTTTAATTTATTCTTAAAATCTAGAATGAAACATTAGGGTTCCCAATTAATATTTGTGGATGACTTCATTTTCCTCTGTAAAAGGTCATCAAACTCTCAATCTCAGATATATGATTTTTTATGAATTATTTAAATCTTCAGTTAGCTAAATCATAATAATCTAAAATGCAATTTCATTCATACCAAGTCATTTCATCTCTCTTCAATAACTCATAGATAAAACTTTTTAAATTTCTCCCTCAATCTCTTCCTTTCAAATATTTAAGGACCCAAATTTATAAAGCTTAAGAAACATAACTTGTTTGATAAAGTCATTACCTCTATCATTAATCATGTTTACCATCAGGAATAATCTTTTATTATCTATGGGAGGATGTCTTACTATATATACTTACTCCAAACAAATTAAACTTTTAATTTTTTTTGTTCTAGAATTGAAAAAAAATACTCATTATATCTTTATGGGGCTCTAAATCTACCTAAAAAATATTTCATTAGTCCTCTTGGAGTAAAGTTTGTTATCCTATTAATGAAGGTGATCTGGGGTGTAAAACCCTTTCTGGTCTCCCACATTCCTTTGGATTGGTAATAATCATTGAGCTCAGCATATTAATCTGGGGTGTAAAACCCTTTCTAGTCTCCCACATTCCTTTGGATTGGTAATAATCATTGAGCTCAACATATTAATTTGGAAGATAAAGATATTTAACTCTGATAGAGGGAACCAGAAGGGGAAGATGGTTGACCTGACCTTATGAATGCTTGGAGAGTCTCTGGTGAGATTTTGGCAGATTTTCCCCTAGTATTTTGGTTAGCTATCTTTTTTCCATGGAGGAGGCTGATTAAATAGAAAGGCTTGGGTTGGCCACCAGGGTCAATTGGTGGGCACAAATTGATGCTTAGGTGGAGGGATGATGAGCTCTAGTTACCAATCAGACTTGGCCAGCTCAGGTGAGTTTAATTTTGAGTTTTGGCCAATGGGGGCTCCTTTAGGTTGCCATTTTCAGTGGTTGAGGAGGTGTCTGGCAAAGGTTTAGTCACTTATTGGTTCAGGAAGGTCAGGGGAGAGTTAATTATGATTTACTTCCAATGGCAAGTGATAATGGCAAAGTATTTTCAAATAAGGCCCAAATATGGTTAAGATCCATTAAATCATAGGACCATTAGTCCATAGCTCACCTACGTGATTTTGGTGGGCACCTAGGTGGTTTAAGTGGGTTTATTCTGGTCAATAGAGTCTAAATGGTGGCTGTGGTGACATTAATTTGGTGATTTTGGTATGGTTAAGTCAATTTTGGTGAAAGGGTTCAATTTGGGTCAAAATGGCTAGAAGTTGGGTTTGGGTTAGGCTAGCCATGACATTGAGCCCAATTTATTGATCAATTTGTTGTAAATAATTTTCATGATGAGTTTAGAAAAGTCATGATGAGTTGAGAAAAGAGTTGGAGTGATTTTGAATTGGTTTGGAGGTTCAATTTGCAGGATTTTGGGCATTTGGTCAATTTGGGGGTGTTGGATTAAACTTGGGTTTAAGTTAAGCTAAGGTTGGGTTAGGTCCTACAAGAATATGATAAAGATTTTTAAATGTAAATTGGGTGTCAATTTTGGGGTTAGGACATTCAATTTGGTGGAATTTGAAGACATAGCCAATTTGGGGCACATTTGGGGATTTTTAATGTGGGTTGAAATGGAGTGAAATTAAGGCTTGAAGAAGGCCAATTGAAGGTCCAATTTGATGTTTATGATTGTTAGGAAGAATTTAGGATTCGAATTGGGGAAATTGATGGATCATATGGTTCTATTGGGTGAGATTAAGTCATAAGGTCAAAATTGGGGGTTTAATTTGGATCAAAATTGAGCTCAAAGCATGGTTCAATTAGGCTTGTATTTGGTTTAAATTGATCATATGAAAGATTAATTTGAGTTTAGAATTGCAATTGGGGAGGATTGGGGCCAAATTGATGGGTATGTGAGGTGAATTTGGAGAAATTGGGCCTTTAAATACGATTTGGGGCTTTTTGGTCAAAGTGGTAAATTGGTCAATATAGGTTCAGTTAAAGGGTCCAAATTGGTTTTTGGGACATTTGAAATGGTTTTGAGGGTTTTGGAAAAGTTTAGGCTACTAAGGGTATTTTTGTAATTTTGGAAAATTTGAGGGTATTTTTGTAATTTTGGAATTTTTTGGATTTTTGGGCAATTTGGGTAGTTTCAAATGGTTTGAGATGATTTTTGAATAATTATGGGTATTTTGGATAAATTTGGGAATTTTGGTAAAATTTAGGGTTTCAAAGACATTTAGGTAATTTGGGTGGATTTGGCGGCAAAAGGCTAAGTTGGATATTTTGGTAGAATTGGGGTGTCAAACACCTTATATGAGCTACTTATATGAGCTATGGACCAATGAAATCCCCATTTGGGTCCTCTATGTACTGGTCTTAGCTAAACCCTAGCCTAGGGCTAGTGGGTCTAGGGGACCTTCTACATGAGTTTCCCAAAAGATCAAAGGATTAAAGTCAACAAATTTGGGTTGGTTTTAGGGTTGTGGGTGAAAGTGGGTGCACCTTCTAAAAGATTAAGGGATGAAAGTCAATAATTTTGGGTTTATGGTTGCAAGTGAATATAGGTGGTAGGAGTGCAAGTGAGTGAACTAGCTCCAGGCCAACACTCAGGGTCAACCTTAAGTCCAAGTAGTCCTATGGGGACTCCCCTTCAGTTTCCTCTATAGTGGCCCCGCCTCTTAAGTGCTAGAGGTTAGGACCAGTATATGGAACTTCAAGTTGAACACAGAAAAATTTAGATGTTCTAAAGGTGAGGGCTCCTTTTTTAGTTTTCTAGGAATACTCAACAGGAAAATCCTATTGCTAGACCTTAGACTACCAAAGAGGGAAAACTAAACCTTAACCAAAAGTGACGTCAACAAAGTAAGAATAGCTTGAAAAAAGACAAAAAATCACTCTTTAGTACTCTACACAATCCAATAAAAACTCAATTTTAATCCTTTATAAATTGCATTTCTTGATCCTTTTCATAAGAATCATAGGATAGGACAACACAAAATAGTAAAGATATGCCCATTATTTATACGATCGAAGATAGATAGCCGATTTCTTAAAAAAAAATTATATTGATCCGAGATCTATAAAATAAATAAATTGTTGGAATAGTTCAATAATAAAAGTCTATAGCTTTCTAGCAATACCACCATCAACAAAAATATGACCTAAACTTCCAATTTGGGGATAAGATTCACATTTTTTAGCATAAAGAATTTTGGGCTATTAAAGAATTTAATTTTAATCTAAAAGATGCTGGTGAGAAAAGATTATTGCAACTCAATGAACTTGAGGAAATAAGATATGAAGCATATGATAATGCAAAAAAATATAAAGTTAAAATGAAAATATGGCATCATCGGAAGATTATTAAAAAGAAATTAGAACCTGAACAAGAAGTTCTATTGTATAATACAAGATTGAGATTGTTTCCAAGAAAACTGAAATTCAGAAGGTTAGGACCATTTAAAGTGATTAAAGTTTATCATTATGGAACTGTTGTTATTAAAGATCCTAACACTGGAAAAATATTTAAAGTTAATGGGCATCGTTTGAAACACTATTATGAAGGGCACATATTTTAATTTAAAGAAGTTTTAATGTTAAGTCAACCCAACTAATCAAATGGTATGTCAGCCTGACGACGTTAAACTAAGCGCTTTATGGGAGGCAAGCGATACATATATGTCTATGTATTACTACTTTGTTTGATAAGTGATAATAATCCTACACAATTGCATTTATTATAAATTAATTCAAATATTGGTATTGGAGGAAATTTTGAAATTAAATTGAACGAAAGTGAAAGTCATAAATTTTGGCCACTTACGCCTATGATGCTTAAGAAAATGGACTTCAGTGCCGGCAGCGCCAATTGAGAACGTCGACGGCGCCGAGAGCAATTTGACGGTTCATACAACATTTGGCAGACTTTGGCAGGATTTCGCTCTGTAATAACCTCCATGAGGTGTTTTTAAAGTCCTAAAAACTGCTTTAGATGACTAGAAACTTTCTATTTTTAGATTCCATGGCTTCCAAGTCCACAAATACTTCAAGGTATGAAGTTTTCAATACAAGAAAGTATAGTAGTTTTGACGAGTAGAGATTATACGGTATATGACAAATTAATTACGAAGAAGAGATTGATCAAGGAGAGAGGTTTTGTTAATCATGGATTGATCAATCTAAGTGCTCTGGTTGATAAGATCATTCTGCAAAGGTGATGGGAAGTTCTGTGTTACACTACCATTGCAGTTTTTGTACATGTCGTAAAGGAGTTTTATGCAAATTTACATGTAATTACCTAAGGAGTTATTTTTGTACGAGGTAAGGCTGTACCATTTACTCCTGCGAGGATTATTGAATTGTATATGATAGAAAATGTTACAATCTGTCATTATACAAATTTTGTCCCTACAC
>NW_018165281.1:749900-763230 GCF_001263595.1 Phalaenopsis equestris
TTTGATGCAAGATGTTTATAATTTTCTGACGGATGAAAGTGATATGTGGGAAGTACGAGATGATTAATTTCCCTGTTTTCCTGTTTTATCACTTAATCCAATTTCAAAGCAGTGGCATTTCTTTATTTCTGCAAATTACTCTCTACTATGAATATTAATAGAGTCACCAAAGAAAGTTCTATTTTAAATTACTGCATTCAAATGGAAAAACCCATTGATATAGGATCAATCATATTTAAATCTGTTATGGGTATCATTATGAATAGACCAATTTATGGACTCGGGTATCCTTCTACAATTTTTCTGATTTGCAGTCAATCACAAGTGCCATAAGAAAGTTGGGAAAAAGTTTTACCACCTTGGGAGCTCATGATCCCTATTGATGATAATTATGTTGGAAATGGAAATGAAGCACTAAATGCTATTATAAATCATTCTTCACATGCTTCAACTCCATTAATACCACCAACAGTTGGAAGTTCACTAGCTTTGGAGAAGAAATTGAAGAAAATTGACAGGGAGCTTCAGAGCATTATGAATGCAGTGGGAGATCTTAAGTACCTTTTTTATTACCTAGATTGGAGAATGAAAGAAAATTTTGATCATGCTGGAACTTTTAAGCAGGATTTGTTTGGATGTTTAAAGAAAATGGGTGGATCAAAGAAAATTCGACAGATCAATTCCCATATCGATCCTTCTACAACCAGAATGTTTATTACCAATCCACGTGAGATATTAGAGGAGGAGAAAGCTCTGAAAAAGAGTCAGAATAATTGAAGACTTTGGATTCTATATTTGTTTAAGAATATTTATGTATTTAATGTAATTGTGTAGATTGGATTTGGTTTGGTTTATTTTGCTTTAGAATTCTGAACTTTTATTATGTGTATAGTTTTGTGTCAGTATTTAGTGTTGTGGCTTGATTTTGACTCTAATTTATACATAGATTGCTTAATATGTGTGAATGTTTAATTTGAAAAATGTGTTTGTAAAAATTGTATTTTCATATATAAAAATTAGTTTGTTATTTTTTTGTGAAAATAATTGTTCGTGAAATGTTTATTTATGAATTATTGTTAGATAAAAATTTGTGATTAAAAATACTAAAAAAAATTTAGAGTAAATTGAAAGGAAATTAAAAAATTTAAAAAATAAAAATTTGAATTTTGGGCCTTCAGCGCCGACGGCACTAGAATGGGCGCCGACAACGCCTTTGACCCGAGAGCAGCCCTTAACCCCTTAAATCCGTGATTTTCACCAACCCTTTAAATTCACGATTTTCACCGCAAGCCTCTATTTTTACCCCTTGAGTTACCTTCAACCTTCGTTTTTCACACCTAAGGGTTGATTTTGGGCAGATTTGAGGTGATTTAGAGGCAAAGGAACTTTGGATTTCATCTTCTTTAGGTAAGAACTACACTTTAAACTAAATTTTTTTTATTTTTACCAAGGATTTTTCTCACATTGCCTAGATCCAAAAGTTTTGGAATTTTTTTGAGAGATTTTGAGAAAATGCTTTGGTGAAGAACTCTTACTTAGTGGATTTAAGTTTAAAGTGCTTCACATTTTGATTTTTGGAATTTTAGAATTTATTCAAATTTTTCTTAGATTTTCTATGACACCTAGAGCGAGCAAAAGAAAAATAGATTATGATGAGCAAAAATTTTTAGCTATAAAACTAGTGCTCGATTTCATAGTCTTCGTGAAAATAAAAAAGTGATTCCGGATCATGGTTTCAAAAATCCCGGAGGAGAAGTTAAACGATTAACTATCGCTCCACAGTGGAAAAACTCCTGCTATTTTACTATTGATGCGATAGTTAGGATAGTTATAAAATTTTATTCCAACTTTCTGCAGGCTTTTGATGATTTTGTTTTTGTTCGTGGAAAAAGGGTGGAGTTTACTCCAAGAAAAATAAATGAGTTTTATCAGTTAGAAGATGTTTATAGATGCCAGTATCATTTATTTTATGCTACAAATGAGGCCTTAGATGAGATAATTTCTTTTCTGACTAGTGAGAAAGGGGCTTGGAAAATAAAGAATGGAGTTAAAGTCAACTTTCCCCTTTCAATGCTAAATGTAGTGTCAAAGGCCGGGCATTATTTTATTTCTAGGAGAATGATTCCAACAAACCATCATAGTGAGGTGACCAAGGTTAGTGCCATCATGAAATTCTGTATTTAGCATGTGATGGACATAAATGTAGGCTCTATTATTTATATGAACATTCGATCTATTGCTCTGGGAGAGACCACTGGTGGATTGGCTCACCCTGCTCTTATTTATACACTTTGTGAGCAGGCGGGAGTTTATTTCAGACCAGATGAGGAGAGGATTGAGCCTCAAAGACCTATTGGGCCTACAAACATTAAGACTTATGAGTCCCATGTTGATTGGAGATCTAAAAGTAAGGGCAAGGATATGCCTTCTACTTTTAGAATCCATACTTTTAGTGAGCCTACTTCTAGTGACCCCAGTAACAGGAAACTATTGGACCAGATGATGATTTAGTTGGGGGATATTTTGAGGATGGGTCATAGATTACAAAACATGGATGCCAGAAATGCTCATACAGATGATTTAATTCAGCAGAAGTTTGAATATGATGTTGCTTATGATGATGCTTTAGTGAGATACCTGAGAAGCGATCATTCAGTTTAGTTCCCTATTCACCCTGTTTATACTCCATATCAGCAGCAAAAGTTGGATGTTGATTAAGAAGAAGATGATGGCTGGTGATCTTTTTGTTAGTTTGTATGGGATTGTACTTTGTAACTATGTTATGTATTTTGTGATATTGTTGAGACTTATTGTTGAGACTGTTTATTAAGTTTATTAAATTTTGAGACTCTGTTGTTATGTTGTAATGTGAAACTGTAATTTGTAAAACTATTTTCATTTCTAGAATTTAGTTTAGTTCTGTTGTTAGTTTCAGCATTTTGTTATATGTATTGTAATTATCTCTTTCTTAGCAGATTTTATATATATTATGTGCAATTTAATGTTTTAAGCATTATCGTTTTTCATATTAGCACCTGTAGTATTTCAAAATTTATTTTAAAAAATTAGAACCTTCAAGAAGTATGTATTTTCTTTATGTAAATGTTTTTTTTCACCCTTTATTTTTAAGTTCTTCATGCTATATCTTTTCAAAATCTAAGTTTGGGGGGGCCGGGGGAGAAGAAAAATTACTTAAAAAAACAAGAGAAGGAACTTAATTTTATTTGTCCTCATTTAACTATATTTTCTAAATTTTAAATTTAACATGATCTTTGGTATTATGAGTAAACGTTAGATAACTATATTTATGTTTCTAAATATATAGTAAATTTAAGTAAAATTTTTCAATAATAAAGGTTAATTCTAGAGAATAAGATATTTGGTGAAAAAGAATAAAACTATGTTTTTTTATTTTAAGTAAAGAAATTTATATTTTTGAAGTATTAAAAATCTTAAAAGATTCATGTAGAAAGAAAATAATTAAACTTTATGAAATCTTTAAGTTAATATAAATTTGTTAAGTGAAGAAATGTAAAAAGTTTTTAACTTTAAGAAGAGGATAGTGAAGTTTAAAATCATTAGAGGCTATCCAGATATAGTAATTGTCACATAAAAAAAAGAGAGAAAGAAAAGAACAAGGGATTAAAAAAATTGATCCTCAAAAGAAAAGAAAAAAAAAGATGTGGGGAGAAGCTTGAGGAGATGCCTAATTAGAGATGCCTAATTTTGAATTAACTTAAGGAAAAAGACTTGAACACATTTTCTAAACTTTTTATTTGAATATTAGCTTAATTATTAGTATTATTTGAATATTAGCTTAATTATTAGTAAAAAAAAAAAAAAAAAATTTTCATATGAATATTCTAAGTGACTTTAATATTAAAAATTGCAATTTTTCTTGAAAAAAATAGAGAATCAGAAATCTTGGACTTAATTGTTGAATTGGACTTAATTGTCTTGGACTTAATTGTTGAATATCCTTACACCTTTAGAATTAACTGGAGTTGTTTTGAATTTTTCTTAAGTTATACTATTATGTTTGAGAACAAAAATATGGAAATCTAGAAGTTAAATTATTTAACATAAGTCATAATTTTGTGTTGTAGAAGAGTTACTTGAGAACAAGTAACATGTAAGTTTGGGGGATTTTGATACAACAAAAATATATGAATTTTAAACCCATATTTCATACATATTTTGGTGATATTGTACTTTAATGGAAGGTATTTTGATATTTTCTTGCAAGTTGTTGATTTTTAGGACTTAAAGCAAAAAGGATGGAATTTGGAGTTAAAATGACATTTTTGAAGAAATACTCAGCATCGACCGCACCAAGGGCAGTGCCGACAGCGCAGAACAACATACCATATTGAAAATTTTACTCAACGCCGATAGCGTCAGGAGAGCACCAATGGTGCCTTTAAACAGAGAGTAGCGAATTAAATTGTGGGACAGTGGCGCTGACGGCTCCGACGGCTCCAATGTGGTTCAGTCTCTGTTTCTAGAAGGTTCGACGTATTTGGATGATTTTTGAAGAGATTTAGGAGGCACCTCTTGGAGAACAGACCCTAGGCTCTATTTGGGGCTGAAATTCATCAGGAAATTGACTCCTTCACTCCTTCACTCCTTGACACCTTGACTCCTTGACTCCTTCACTCCTTCACACCTTGACTCCTTCACTCCTTCACTCTTTCATGTTCCTTTTCGCTCCACAATGTTCCACCACACTCCTTTTTCGCCATTCTTCATAATCCACTTTCATTCTACCACCGCATCCCACCACCACATTGGAGTCAATTAGTGAGTTTTCTCTTATAATTTAGAGTTTGTGTGGTGAGATTAAGTGTGAAACTTTCTGTAAGAGTGTTGGAGAAGGGGAAAAGTGAGAGATATCTTCTTCCTGCATTTCTAAGGAAATATTCTTTGTTGGGTGTAGAATTGGAGAATCTTTAGGGTGAAAAATTAAAATCCACAATTCGGTTTTAGTGTTTAAAAACTAAAGCGAGAGTTAGCCTTTAGGTGAAAGGAAGTGGGAGCTCTGGAGTGGGAGGATTTTCTATGCACTGTATTAGGTTAGAGAATTAGAACTACTCTTATTTGGCATAATACATATTATAAACATTTATCTCATCTCATTTCACCAAAACCTCATTATAGTGGGAAAGATGCTTTTTCACATAAGAAATCTTCATTACATAAACATAGTTAGTAGATTAGTAGTTACTGTTTAAATATTGCATTTCTGTTTTGCTAATAGTTAAGTAATTTAGTTTTTATCTCAATATTCGACATTAATGACAGTAATTTTGTTTGACTTTCTGTGAATTTCCTAGTAAAATTTATCATTGCAAATTTAAAATTTTCCCATGGGATTGATATTGTGCAAATTTAAAATTTTCCCATGGGATTGATATTTGGGGCTTAAATAGAAAGTCCATTATTACTTGATAATGATATGTATACTTGTGTAAAATCCCATTAATAATTGCCTATACTGATATATATTTTACACAACTTACTTTTAGTACATTGATGAAGTTTTTGGCGTCGGTGTGGTGTTAACTTCATAAAAATTTACATATAAAAAATTGGGATCAGTAACTGTTGTGAGAACATGTAAGATCCGAGATGGTTTTGTCTCAGTCAACAAATGGTTGGAATCACAGAATCACATGGAATCACATATTAATTTCATGAATGAGAATGCAGTTCATGGGGTTGAGTGCAAATAAATAGGAAAATATATTTTAAAGGGCATAAAATTAGAGGACTTTAGAATGACAAGCAGGACTTTAGAATGACAAGCTAAAGCCCCTAATTTTATTTATAATTTTAGGTTTTCATACAAGATGTTAGCCCCCAGGTGGAGGGAGAAGAGGGAACTCTAGAGTGAGAGCTAGTATCTTTCCCGCCTAGCCGGTCTTCAAGACTATTCAAATTATAGATTAATCAATGTTCTTTATAGCATCTCTAGTAAGGGTAAAGATTATTATTGCTCTTATTTGGCACAAATTTAGTATTCTTCCAATACTAAATTTTTATATATATCACTGATTCATGATAAGAAAAAAAGTATTTTACTTATATTTTCTTCATCTTGCAAGTATTTTAGTTATGTTAATTAGTTGCTTTTTTTATTTTCAAATTAAACATAAATTGCAAAAAGAATCGAACTTTCATTCCTAATTAGCATCTTAAGTTTAATTAAGAATATAAATTGCTAAGTATTTCATCATACAAAACTAATCCTTCGCATGGGTTCGATATTCAGAACTTAATCAGAAAAGCTCTATATTACTTGATAACGATATGTATACTTGTGTAATATCCCATATTGAAATATTATAATTGCATTCTTATTTGCTTCAAAGTGAAAACTTTACCTAGCCTTTGCTTTGGATCAAGTTTTTAGCAGTCGTTACAAATTAAGAATATCTATTAAGTAAATTAATTGCAAACATCGCATATTACTTATATCTAGAAAGAAAGTCGGGATCAAGTTTTTTGTGTCGTTGCCGGGGCAAGGAGAAAATATTAGTAATTTGCAAAAAAAAATTCAAAAAGAAGCTTTTGGATAACAAAATTTTTAGTAAGTTCTATTTAAATTTTAAGATTTATTTTAACAATATTGTAGTGTCATTTTTATTTAAAGTTCTTGTTTGTGTTTTTTTATTTTTCATATTATTTTATTTCATTTTATGTGTTTTGTAGTAATGTATGTGTAGTTCAGGTTCTGTAGGACTTGTGCCTTACGATTCTGAATTAGAGAGAACTATCAGAAAAATTTAAAAATTAAAAATTACTAAAAAATTTTAAGAAATGAAAAATCAAAATAATCAAAATATTGAAATGTTTTTACCTTTAAGAGATTATGCAAACCCTACGGTGGATGAACTTCATTATAGTATTCAAAAACCCGCTATAATGGCTAATTCATTTGAGCTTAAACTCGCTATTATCCAAAAGATATCAAATAATCAGTTTGGGGGAGCACCAATTGAAGATCTAAATTTACATCTTGCTAATTTTTTAGAATTTTGTGCTACATTTAAATATGATTGTATATCAGATGATGCTATAAGACTTAGATTATTTTCTTTTTCACTAAGGGATAAGGCTAAGATATGGTTACATTCATTATCACATGGATCTATCAGAACTTAGAGTGATTTTGCACAAACATTCATTGCTAAATATTTTCCACCATCAAAGACTACAATGCTTAGAAATGATATTACATCTTTTATTCAGTTTGAAGGAAAATCTATTTATGAAGCATGGGAATGATTTAAGGAACTCTTAAGAAAGTGTCAACATCATGCTATACCAGATTGGTTAATAATTTAAACATTTTACAATGAATTAGCTGGATCTCTTAGATTTATTATCAATGCCGTTGTTGGTGGTTCTTTGATGTCAAAACCATTTAATGATGCTTATGATTTTATAGAAGAGATGACTACCAATAATTTTCAATGGCCTTTGGAGAGGGTAAATTATAAGAAAGTAGCCAACGTTCATGAAATTGATGATTTTCCCTGTTAGCAAATCAAGTTGCTGCAATTTAAAGGAAGTTAGACCAATTTGGAATGAATTTTTCTCAACCAATTTCCATGATTAATTTGAAAATATTAGGCTAAATGGTAGATTCTCAAGCATCATTAGAAACTTTGAGTGTCATAAATAACAAGCAGAATAACCCATATTCAAATTATTATAACCCAGGTTGGAAGAACCATCCCAACTTTAATTGGAATAAAAATATGGGTGATAAAAATCAACAATGGGGGCACAATCAAGTAAACCTATTTGGAAACTAGAATAGTCAAGGGAATAGTAATTATAAACTAACTTATCCTCCAAGTTTTAACAATAATTCACAATTTAAGGAGAATAAGTTTAAGGAGAATAAGTTGTTAAGGAGAATAAGTTGTTTATAGAAGAAGTGGTGCTATAAATGGGAAATCAGTTTACAAATCAGGGAGCTACAATTAGAAATATTGAAAATCAACTTGGATAAATAACAAATTCATTAATTAATAGATCCCAAGGAACACTTCCTAGTAACACAGAAATAAATTCAAAAGATCAGAATAAAGAGCAAGCAAAAGCCATTCAACTTAGAAGTAGAAGAGAATTGGAAGGTAGAGTTCAAAAAGAGACTGAAGTAGAGAGGGAAGAGATTGAAGAACCAAAAGAGGATGCTCCGAACGGTTTAGAAAGACATATTTCTCCACTTAAAGTTGATTTAGAAAGACCACCACCTCCATTTCCTTAGAGGCTTCAACAACAAAGGTTGGATAAGTAATTTTCAAAATTTTTGGAAATATTTAAGAAGCTTACAATTAACATTCCATTTTATGAAGCCTTAGAACAAATGCCAAGCTATGTAAAGTTTATGATGGATATCTTAACAGAAAAAGGAAGTATGAAGATAATGAGACTGTTGCACTTAGTGAGGAGAATAGTGCTATAATTCAGAAGAACTTCCTAAAAAACTTAAAGATCCTGGTAGCTTTACAATTCCATGTGCAATAGGAGACAGATTTTATGGGAAAGCTTTATGTGATTTAGGAGCAAGCATCAACCTTATGTCATTATCAATCTTTAAAAGATTAGGATTAGGAGAAATAACCCCTACTACAGTAACTCTACAGTTAGCATATAGATCAATAAAATATCCTAAAGAATTTATTGAAGATGTCCTAGAGAAAGTGGATCAATTTATCTTTTCTATTGATTTCATTATGCTATATAGGGAGAAAGATAAAGAGATACCTATCATTTTAGGAAGACCTTTCCTAACCACTAGAAGAGCAATGATAGATGTGCAAAAAGGAGAATTAATTATGCACGTCAATGATCAAATAGTTACATTTAATATTTCCAAATCAATGAAGTACCCTGCAAAAGGTAAAGATGATGAATGCTATAGAATGGATGTGATAAGATATTTAAGTGAATGTCATTTCAGACAACTTATGAAGATAAATTTGAGATGAAAGAGTTGGAACACGAGAAAGAAGAGGAATTAGATCAACATGAAGATTTATATAAAAAGATTCAATTTATGTTCGAGAAAGTTTTGAAGTTTTGGACACAATAGAAAAAGAAACATCTTTTTGTCCATTGATTGAAAAACTGCCTTACCTTGAGTTCAAGTTGCTTCCTGAACATTTGAAATATGCCTTTTTAGGTGATTCCTCTACATTAGCTGTTATAATTTCCTTGAAATTAACTATTGAAGAAGAAGATAGTTTGATGAAAATTTTAAAGAATTATAAAAAAGCCTTTTAATGGACAATTGCTCATATAAAAGGAATTAGTCCTTCAATTTGTATGCATAGAATTCATATAGAAGAGAACTTATACATAGAATTCATATAGAAGAGAACTGTAAACCCAGGGCTGATCCTCAAAGGAGATTGAATCCTGTTATGAAATAAGTTGTTAAGAAAGAAATTTTAAAGTCGTTAAATGCTAGAGTTATCTACCCTATTTTAGATAGCGCATGGGTTAGTCCAATTCACTGCATTCTTAAGAAAAGATGAGTGACTATGACTTTAAATGAATATAATGAATTAATACCAACAAGACAAGGGTTACTGGTTGGCAAATTTGTATAGACTATAGAAAATTAAACATGGTCATCAAGAAAGATCACTTTACTTTACCCTTTCTAGACCAAATGTTGGATAGATTGGCTCGAAACAAATATTACTACTTTTAGATGGATATACTGGTTATCGCCAAATACAAATAGCTCCTGAGGATTAAAAGAAAATAACTTTTACCAGTCTTTATGGTATATTTGCTTTTAGAAGAATGCCCTTTGGTTCATGCAATGCACCTGCTACATTTCAAAGATGTATGATGGTTATTTTTATGATTTAATTGAAAAATGAATTGAGATTTTTATGGATGATTTTCAATGTTTGGAACTTCATTTGACTCGTGTCTAGAACATTTATCAAATGTTCTTAAGCGCTGTGAAGAAACAAAGTACAACAATAATTCAGATTATATTTCACTTATATTTCCTTACTTTACAACAAAACTAAAAACTTGATCCTGAAGAAAAATAAGAATTTAATTTTTAATTTATATATATTGGGATACTACGCATATATACACATTGTTATCAAGTAATATAGGACTTTTTGATTAAGATCTAAATATCCAACCCACAAGAGAATTTATACAATATGCACTTTTAGAAAGCTTTCTATTTTTAAAAGACAATTACTTAAACTGAATATATTTTGCAGTAATAAAAATTCAAATTTTTTTTTTGTATTTTTGATATTTTGACGAAATAGTAACAACTTAAAAAGATAACTAGAGTTTTTTAGAAGAAAAACACTTAATAAGAAAAATATATTTCTTGTTATCATGAATCAGTAATAAGTATAGAAATTCTGTTGTGGAAGTATGCAAATTATGTTGTGCCAAATAGGAGCAATAATATTCTTTACCCTTACTAGAGTTGATATAAATAACATTGGCTAATTTAAAGTTTGAATAGTTCTGAAGACCGGCTAGGCAGGAAAGATACTGGCTCTCACTCTAGAGTTCCCTCGATTCCCTCCACCTGAGGGATAACATCTCGTATCAAAACCTAAAACAATAAACCAAGTTGGGGGTTTTAACCTGTCACTTTAAAGTCCTCTAACTCTACACATATAACCTCATGTGATTCTTTCCAATTGTTGACTGAGACAATATCAACCTAGTTCTTACATGTTCTCACAAGAAATTTTAACATCTGGATTGGCCAAATCAAGAAGTAAATGAAGTGCATGAATTTAAATCATCAAAACTTCTTCCACATTGAAGATCAATACTTTCTACAATTTCCATCCAAAACTTAAATACTTATCATTTTAAAAAGAAAAATAAAGAAAACTTCTCATAATCTATGGAGAAAATAAAAGCACACTTTAGTTTAAAAGTAGATATCATTGTCAAACCAACAACAAGTCTCAATTAAAACCAAAAGTAGTCTCAAAACAAAAAGATAAAACTTATCTCAAGTTCTCCACCAACCTCTTCAAGTTCCTTGGAATCTCTTCTATTTACAGTCACTCAAAATAAAATAATAAAAAGGATAAAATAAAAGTAAAAGTGGTGCCTGAAAATCTCTCCAACTCCCTAAATGAGAACTTTCAAAACTTTCCAAGTATTTTCGGGACTCTTTTCAAAGTCCTCTCTTCTTTCTTTTATAGTTTTCCAAGAGATGCCTTTGAAACTCTTCCAAATATGTCTAGATTCGATGTATTTCCCCAAGAGATGCATCATTTTGTGATAATTTTTTCGATGGATTAAGCCAATGGGTGCCTCAAAAACCTCTTCAAAATTCATAAAAACTGACTTTACTCGTCTAGTAACTGCCACTGACGCTTAAGCGTGGGACCTCTGGCGCTTAGGCGCGTCCTTCTCTGTTTAACTGGCGCTTAAGCGTCGGATCTAGCGCTTTGGCGTCAAAACTCATTTGCAACATTTTTCACCTTTTTGCTCCAAATTTGATCTTTTTTCACTCCTTTAAGCATTTTTCACCTTTTTATTTATATATGCAAGAAAACACAAAAATACCTTCCATTAAAGCGCAATATCTTAAAAATAGGTATAAAAATGTATTAAAAAGTACTATATATTTTAGGTGTATCAATCATCTATCAAAAGTTCTTAAGCACTGTGAAGAAATAAATTTAGTCCTTAATTAGGAAAAATGTCAATTTATTGTAGTAGGAGGAATAGTTTTGGGACATCAAATTTCAGAAATTGGAATGGAATTAACCCTACAAAAATTCAAGTGATCGCTAATTTACCTTACCCAACAAGTGTAAAGGAAATTATGAGTTTTTAGGACAAGCTGGATTCTACAGACGATATATTAAAGACTTTTCAAAACTTGCTAAGCCTCTGTGCCATTTACTAGAAGAAGATGTAATTTTTAATTTTGATGAAGAGTGCCTAAAAACTTTTGAATTATTAAAGGAAATATTAGTCACTGCACCAATTATTATTGCACAGATTGGGAAAAATATTTTGAATTAATGTGCGATGCTAGTGATTATGCTATTGGAGTTTTTTTAGGACAAAAGCATGATAAGATTTTCAAAGTTTTCTACTACTATGTTAATAGAACTCTTAATTAAGCTCAAATTAATTATACAACAACCGAGAAAGAGTTATTAGATGTAGTATATGCTTTTGATAAATTTAGATCATACTTGATTGGAACTAAATGTATTGTGCATACAGACCATTCTGCTATTAAGTATTTAATGAAAAAGAAGGATGCAAAACCTAGATTGATACGATGGTTTTTCTTTTGCAAGAATTTGACTTTAAAATAGTAGATAGGAAGGGAATCAAATTTTTTATCATTTGTTCAAGCTTGAATTAGAAAATCCACTCTATTTTGAAAAAGAGATTAATGAGCATTTTCCAGATGAAAAATTGTTCAATATTAATGAGTGGCATGCTTCATGGTATGCAGACATTGTGAACCTCATTGTTAGTGATATTATACCCTATAGAATGACATACCAATGACATACCAACAGGACATACCAACAGAAGAGAAAATTTTTATCTGAAACTAAGACTTATTTTTGGGATAACCCATTTTTATATAAATAAGGGAAGGTTCTTATTATTCTAAGATGTGTGCCTTTAGAAGATACTTATGAAATTATTCAAAAATGTCATAATTCTAATTTTGGAGGACATTTGTGTGTTGATAAGGCATCATACAAAATTTTACAATCTGGATTATATTGGTCTACATTCTTTAGAGATGTTAATGCCTATATCAAAATTTGTGATCGATGTCAACGAGTATGCAATATTTCTATGAGCAATGAGATGCCCCTCAATTATGTGTTAGAAGTTGTGATATTTGATGTTTCGGGATTAGATTTCATGGGACCATTTATACCATCTTTTGAAAATTTATAAATATTGTTAGCAGTAGATTTTGTTTCCAAATAGATAGAAGCTGTTGCTTTACCTCGATGTGATGCTCAAAGTGTTGCAAAGTTTTTAAGAGTGAATATATTTTGTAGATTTTGGATGTCGAGAGTGATCATAACTTAAGGGGGAAGTCATTTGAGAAATACAATAATAGAGAAATTATTCAAGAAATATCATATTAACCATAGAATTGTTATTACTTATCATACTCAGATAAGTGGTTTGGCTGACTTATCCAATCATGAAATTAAAAGAATATGGTTTGGCTGACTTATCCAATCATGAAATTAAAAGATTATTAGAAAAGTCTGTAAATACAACAAAAATGGATTGGTCAGCTAAACTTGACTAT
>NW_018165282.1:0-11202 GCF_001263595.1 Phalaenopsis equestris
GTTCAAGTGGCACATATTTAAAAATTGCAGAAAAATCCTTCCAAATATATATCAAGTATAAAAAAGATACCCAGAAGGAGAGAATCATGGGCTCAACGAGATCTCTTTATAAACAAATATGAAAATTCGAGCATAAGAATGAAACAACACATCTGTAGAAAGCTAGGGTTTCAATGTACATTTTTCAAAGAATCTCATCTGCTATTTTATATTTCAATCATAAGGCAAATTGCAGCATTATCTTTGATAATAGGTGATTTAATCACATATTCCTTAACACATTATCAAACTTTGGATGGGCAATCAGATGACCATATGCATTAGTATAAAGCCGTGTTTGATTTATATATATATCCCGCAACAACCGGTATCAAAGTTTTGTTCAGTTCTGAGGAAAGACGATGGCTGCAGATGAAGTGAATGTTTTAGGAATCGAGAAATTTGATGACATATATTTTGATTATTTGAGAATGCAGATAAAGAATTTTCTCTATGGGAAGTAACTTCATATTCCGTTATTGGGAAAAAGACCTGAAAGGATTGATGATGCTGAATGGAATTTGTTGGATCGACAAGTTTTGGGGGTTATTCAATTGACCTTATCGAGGTATGTTGCACACAACATCGTCAAGGAGAAGACGACTGCAGATCTATGGCGACCCTGTCAGGTATATATGAAAAGCTATCGACGAATAAAAATGTGTACTTGATGAAAAAAGTTATTGAATTTGAAGATGGCGGAAGGTGTTTCTGTTGCTCAACACCTGAATGATTTCAATACTATCACAAATCAATTGTCGTCTGTTGAAATTGATTTTGGTGATGAGATACGTGTGCTGATATTGTTGGCATCGTTGCCAAATATTCAGAAAGTCATGAGGATGACAATTATCAGTTCTGCAGGTAAATCTAAACTGAAATGTAATGATATTCATGATTTGATTTTGGCTGAGGAGGTGCGCAGAAAAGATTCTGGCGAGATCTCAAGTTCGAGTTCGACACTGAATGTTGATTTCAGAGGGAGATGACAGGAGAACAACTCAAATAAAGGGAGATCAAAATCAAAATCGGGTTAGCAGACAATCTGCTGGAATTGCGACAAGGCTGGCCACATAAAGAGGAACTGCAGGAATCCTAAGAATCTGGAGTATGATAGCGCAAATCTTGTATCTGAAGAAGTATATGATGTACTATTGCTGGCAGTTCATAGTTCTATTGATGATGGAAGTGAAGAGGAGAGTGGGTCCGAGGCACCCATTCCTATTGCTCCACAGACAGATGATGAGGAACCATAGAGCTATGAATAAATCTTGCAAGATGAAAGTTCGAGCAAGTGGGAGCTGACAGAACTTCCACCAGGGAAGAAGGCATTACACAACAAGTGGGTGTACTAGGTGAAGATTGAGTATGATGACAATAAGAGGTACAAGGCTAAACTTGTTGAAAAAGGCTTTCATTAGGGGCAGGATATTGCTCATGAAGTGAGAGTTGTAATCAGAGCCAATAGTAAATCAAGAAATAGCTTGGAGGTGCAAGGCTATTTGGACCCTGCTGATATATTGACTAAGAGTGTTACTCTTGAGAAACTGAAGTTGTGCACAGCTTCAGTTGGTCTTCTGGACTGAAGACAAAGGCTTTGAGCTGCAGAGGTGGAGGATTCATAGTGGAGGATTCATGGTGGTTGATTCATGTTTGAAGAAAAAGGCGACACCGCTAACGGAGAATATCAGTTCGAGGAAGAAGACGTTGTAGTTTGTGTATCGGTCTCCAAGTGGGAGATTGTTAAATTTTGGAGACCGATTTCGCAAACTCCGCGAATCGACGCCAATTCCCACCTCCCGCTCGATCATGACAGGTCACGAATCGTCGTGACATCTCCCGACGCGAACCGTTCCTGCCTCCATTTCGCGAAACGAGAGGAGGCGGGAGTGGAGTTGGTGAAATCGGTCTCCAGCATTTAACAAGCTGCTCCATTTAACTTTCAAAACAGTTTCAAAATAGCCAACATCAAACTAAGGTCGTGAACACAATTCCGTTTTCCTTTCCCTCCACCACAAATAAGGAACCAGAAGATCATAGGAGAAAAAAACGGGTTGAAGAAGCATGTAAGAGAAGGGGAATGACTAAGGGTCTGTTTGGGGCAGATGTTGATTATTTATAATCTCCTGATAAGCAGATTATTCTGATAATCTGATAATCTGCAAATTATCAGAATAAACTAGCTTGTTGTTTAGGCTGCTTATTCAAAACAACTTACTGGGAGCTGTTGTTGGATAAATGATCGTTCTGCCCCTGTTTGGTTAAGTTGTTTACAACAGAACTGAATGGGAAAAGTAATAGATATAACAGAATTGTATGGTTAAGAACTGAATGGTAATTTTCTCAATATATCATTTAATAAATTGATCAAAAATCACAAAAAACAGAAACAGCTTAAATTCATTATCAATATAAATAGCGCAGAAAGAGAGATCGATATAAGTCCAACACCAGTTCTACGGACTCTGAATACAAAAAGATTAATGGTTTCAATAATGAATCCTAGTTAACGAGATAATTGGCAAATTTAAGAATCCTTACAACAAAGCAATATGAGCAAATGAAATTAATCATTAAAATCAACAGGGGAATGTGCATGAAAGAATCCTAACAACAATGCTTCCTCGGGATGTGAAAGTGCGATTAAGATGGCAGCCGGCCCTTACCTTCCTCGCTAGTCATACGGCGCAGGGAGAGACGAGCAATGCTTTATGGGAGAAGGTGTATGCGGTAGTGGAGGGGGAGGATCGTGAGCTTCAGTTCTGGGGTTGACGAACAGGGGAGGAGCAGTGGAGATGAACGGGGTCGACAAATGGGATCGTGAGCTTCGGTTCTGGGGTTGATGAACGGGGAAGGAGCAGTGGAGACGAAGAGGGAGTTCGGAACAATGCGGAGTAGACAGACAGTTGCGAAGGGCACCGAAGAGGAGCTCGGAGTTTCCTTCTTCCTTCTCAACTGCGAAGGACACCGAAGGTATTCGATCCCTAAACGCCAGTCGCGAACACAGAACTTATTTTGGTTTTTTTTTGTTCTGTGATCAAATGTTAAATTTCAATCTATAAAAAAAATTTACTACAATTCCTTGGACGCAAATTCTTGTTCTTGGCTGAAGTGTGCGCAATTTGGTGAAATGTGCTGAGCTGAATTCAAAAGAGAAGGTGTCCATAGCTGATCCATTCTCCTCATCCTTTTTTCTTTTTTAAACCTTAATGAAAGACGTCTGATTTGATCAATGATGGCAGGTGACGGTTTTATAATAAAATTTCAATTATTGCTTTATGGGGCGTATTACTTCTGTATTCAAATTGCCTGCCAAAATATATGGCGCTAATTATCAAAATGTCATTCATGTGGTCGTAATATTTTGACTATCAAGGTTTGGTTGTCATTTCCTAAGCATTACCGTCTGGTTGCCTGCCAACTCCTGGCTATTACTGTTCATTTATCATTTTCCAATCTTCAACTCCGCACGAAACTCCGTACGATCAGCATCCAACCACCATCGCCTAGTCATGATTGCCTGATCATTGTCTATATTACTCACCGTACAATACTACTTGGAAAAAAGTTTATAATGCCCTCAAACTCTTGTTTACTTTGATTTTGCTTTCATTTATATGTGCGCATTTAATCAATAAACTACTATAATATAGCTTTTAATGTACATTTCAAATAATTTTACGCTTTAGATTTAAGATAATGATAATATTCCATTTAGCTATTGTTACAATGTAATTCAAGTGCATTGACAAGATTTATTTTTAAGTCTAATTTGTAATCCGTCTTCACCATTTTGTAAAGCATTCAACATTCTATTTTATGAATAGTTTTTCCGATTTTTATGATTACTGTGGACATAAAACAAGATTTAACTTATTTAACTTGAATTCCTATAGAAATGTGTTTGTACAAGTGAATTTTTTGGTGTCATCTAGAGTCTATTCTTACCGACATATGATAAGTATGATATATTATTTAGTAATTGTACTTTTCATAACTTTTAGAATTATATACAAAATATAAGAGGATTTGTATGAAATTTATAATTAAAATATAAGAATTTAGATATTTATTGTTTTGTCCTTTATATATATTTATAGAAATAATTTATTTATATGTATCTTGTTCCCCCGCCTATCTTTTAAACCATTTTCTTATTACTTACTTGCGAAGCATTTTGGAGGGACTAATGCAGAAGATGAAAAAGAAATTGAGGGTTTGGAGGTATTAGAATCAATTTCGTCCATTGGACTGGTTGAAAAAAATATCTAGCTTTAAGTAAGATTGTTGTAATTCAGAATAATGCAGAATAAAGTGGAATATTTGATTGTTTTATTGATATGAACAAATGTATAAATAATACTTACAAGAATCCTATAACAAGAAAATTAATAAAAAGAAAATGATATGAAAGGAAAGATATATCACCTGATATCTCCAATATTTAATTCATATTAATTATTAGGAGATATAAGAAATAACATAAAATAGGAAAATAAATAATTCCTAATCCAAGGAAATAAATATAAATTAGGAAAGTAAATATCTCTTTATATTAAGGAAATAATTTATTCCTCATAATTTCTTATAGGAATAAATTATGTCCTATTATAATTCTTAACAGGAAAGACAATAAATCAAGTAATTTAAATTAGATATTTCAACATTCTCCCTCAAGTTGACTTGAAGATATCTTTCAGAGCCAGATTGCACACTAAATCGTCAAACTATTTTTTGTGAAGACCCTTTGTTAAAATATCTGCTGCTTGGTCGTTAGAAGGAACATACACCATGCAAATATCTCCTTAGTCAATTTTTTCTTTGATGAAGTGCTTGTCTATCTCTATGTGCTTTGTTCTATCCTGAAGGACAAGATTGTGGGCGATGACGATGACAGATTTATTATCACAGTACACCTTTATTGGTGGCGGACTATGAATTTTTAACTCTTTCAGAATTCTTCTAATCCATCAAACTTCACATATCTCATGAGCCACAAATATGAATTCAGCTTCAACACTGCTTGCCACGACACATTGCTTCTTACTCCTCCAGGTTACTAAGTTTCCTCCTAGAAAAGTGCAGTACCCTGAGGTTGACCTTCTATCTGTAACACTCCCAGCCCAATCAGCATTTGTAAATACTTCTATTTGTAAGTGCTCATTTTTCTTGAATAGTAGTCCTCTTTCGGGCGTTCCTTTCAGATACCTAAGGATATGATAAACAACATCCAAGTGATGAGTATTTAGAGAGTGCATAAACTGACTTATCATGCCAACAACAAAGACTATATCACGACTAGTGTGTGACAAGTAGATTAGTCTTCCCACTAGTATCTGATATTGTTCTTTGTTAACACCATCTATTTTATTTGTCACTTGTAACCTTTTAGTTGGTTCAATCGGGGTTTCAGCTGATTTGCACGCAAGCATTTTGGTTTCACTGAGTAAGTTGAGTGCATACTTTCGCTAATTAATAAAGATCCCTCCTTAGATCTAGAAAACTCAATACCAAGAAAGTACTTTACATTTCCCAGATTTTTAATTTCAAAATATGTGGCCAATCTTTTTTTTTCAATGTCTCAATTTCCCTAGCATCATTTCCTGTAAGGATAATATCATCAACATAGACAATGTGTATAGCGAGTTTACCAGTTTTTGAATGTTTGTAGAACATAGTATGATCAGATTGACTCTGAGTGTATCCATATTTTGTAATCACCTTTCCAAACCTCTCAAACCAGGCGTGAGGAGATTGTTTGAGCCCATACAAAAATTTCTTCAATATGCACACCTTGTCTTCTCCAAACTTCGTCTCAAGTCCTGGTGGAAGATCCATGAATATCTCCACTTCTAATTCACCATTTAGAAAAAGATTTTTTACGTCGAGCTGAAGTAGAGGCCAATCATGGTTTGTTGTTATGGACAGTAGGACACGAGTGGATTTGATTTTGGCTACCAGAGTGAATGTCTCCTGATAGTTAATCCCTGGAGTTTGAGTGAATCCTTTTGCTAATAATCTTGCTTTATATCTTTCAACACTCACATCAGCTTTGACTTTAATAGTGAAGACACGTTTACACCCAACAGTAAACTTTTCTCTTGGTAGAGTGACAACTTCCCAGGTTTCATTTTTCAAAAAAGCATCCATCTCTTCCTTTATTGTTATTCTTCAATTTAGATTACTAAGAGCTTCCTGTATTGTTCTGGGTTCAGACAAATTAAAATTTTTTGCTAAAAAGTTTGATGTTTGTGTGAGATTTTTTGGTAGGATAGGTATTTCGAAATGAGATATTTTATAGTGCAAGAAGATGTTCCTTTTATAAAGGCTATCGGAAGATCCATATTCATAACCTCTAAATCTTGAGCTTCTATTGGTGAAAAAATAAGGTCAGGATTGGAACTTACCTGTGTTTCTTAGGGACCATCATTCGATTCTTCAGATTGGGAGGGAGCTAAAGCTTCAATTTGGACATTTTTCCTTTTATGGAGTCTTTTCTTGGAATAATCCAGAGGTTCTGTTGTTGTATTATGCGGTATTTCTCCCCTTGTATTAGATAAGATAATTTCAGGTGTCTCTTGACTATGATTCTCCTGGTTTTTATTACTTTCAACAACTGTTTCTGGTTCTTTGTTTTCACGGACTTCAGGTGTACTTAGTGTTAGAACAACTCTTGGTAATGGATTAGAAACTTGCCAAAAATCATCTTCTCCATCTATACTATACCCCCCTGAAGTGGATTTCTATGAAAGAAGGGAATTTTTTCCTTGAAAATCACATCAATACTAATGTAAGTTTTTTTGGGGATAGGATTAAAGCATTTGTACTCCTTTTTGTTTGAAGCATATCCAAGCAAAATGCATTTTTTAGATTTTGGATCCAATTTTGATTGAAATTTATCTGGAATATGAAAGAAACATGTGTATCCAAAGATTTTTAAAGAAATATTTGAAGACATTCATAGAATTGAAAAACTGTTTTTCTGTTTTTTTAGAGGAGTTGTATATTGTAAAACTCGACTTGGCATTTCTTTTATTAAATATGATGTTGTTAAAACAACGCTCCTCATAAGTATTTAAGAATGTTCATTGGAAACATAATAGCCCAAACAACTTAAGTAAATGTCTATTTTTTCTTTCAGCAATTTCATTTTGTTGTGGAGTGTCATGACAAGTAGATTCATGAATTATGACTTTGCTTATCAAAAACTCCCCTAAACATTTATTAAAGTATTTAGTTCTATTGTCGGATCTAAAGATGCATATTCTAGTTTCAAATTAAGTTTCAATCATGTTGTAAAAATATTTAAAGAATTTTTCAACTTCTAATTTTTTGCTTATAAGATAATCTCAACATATTCTACTGTGATCATCAATAAAAGTCACAAATCCTCTTTTCCTAGATAATGTTTTGACTTTTGAAGGTCCTCAAACATCACTATGGATCATAAAAAGAAATTTTAAAGGATAGTATGGTTTTGGAGCAAAATTTATGCAATGACTTTTTGTCATATAACACATTTCACATTGAAGTAAAGGATGATTAACACCCTTAAACAAATTAGAAAATAAATGTCTTAAATAAGAAAAACTTGGATGACCTAGTCTAAGATGCAATTCCATTATTTTTTATATTGCTGGGTTCGAACACATAGTGTTGTATGCTTGAACCATTTTTTCACTAGGAATAGTCTCCTCAAAGTAGTAAAGTCCTCCTATTTTTTAAGCTCTCCCAATCATCATTCCCGACTTCTGGTCTTGAAAAACATAAGAAGATTCATAGAAAATTACACGACAGTCCTTTGAAAGTTTGCTGATGTATAGAAGATTATATTTGAGTTTTGAAACATGGAGTACACAGATTTAAGACCTATACTCTTGGATAGGTTAATGTTTTCTTTTCCAGCAATGGAAGAGAAACTACCGTCAGCAATACAAACCTTTTCATGGCCAGAACATGAGATGTATGAATCAAGTAAATAGTGTAAATTTGTCATATGATCAGAAGCACCCGAATCAATAATCCAAGGGTTTAGTTTTCTATCTGCATGTACTATCGAACAATTTGGATATCGAACAATTTCGAACAATTTGGAGTACTAGTAGCCAAACTGAGGTTTAGCAGATTCAGGAGTTGATCAATTTGCTCTTTGCTAAATGGACTGTTTTGTTCAACAACAACATTTGCAGTAGGTGGCTTATGCTTGTTTCTTAGCTTCCAATCTACAGGTTTACCATGGAGGTACCAGCAGGTTTCTTTAGTGTGTCGTGGCTTGTTGCAACGATCACACCACACCCGGGGTTTCTCTTCATTCTTATGTGAATATGGGACAGTCCGCTTACTAACATGAGCCTCAGAATAGAATGTCGATGTCTCAGGTATGCTGGTCAAAGTGGATTTCTTGTTGAGCATCACTCCTCTTTGAGTTTCTTCGTGGATTTGGAAGAAAGAAGACGAGTGTTTTTTGGAATTTTTATTCCCGCTCTGATGTGATTTTGTAATTCGGAATAATGCGAAATAAAGTGAAATCCTTGACTGTTTCATTGATATGAATAGAGGCATAAATAACTCTAACAAGAATTCTATAATATAAAAAATAATAAAAAGTGAATTATATGAAAGGAAAGATATATCACTTGATATCTTCAATAATTAATTCATATTAATTATTAGGAGATATAAAAAATAACATAAAATAGGAAAACAAATAATTCTTAATACAATGTTAACTTAATACAATGAAATAAATATAAAATAGGAAAGAAAATATCTCCTTATATTAAGAAAATAATTTATTCCTCATAACTTCTTATAGGAATAAATTATTTCCTATTATATTTTTTAACAGGAAATACAATAAATCATGTAATTTAAATTAGATATTTTAACAAAGTTAAAATTACACTGCCTAATCTTCAATAATTTTTTCTTTTGTGAAATTTATTGAATTTAATTTGAACAAATCTTGCAAGAATCAAGCTATCTCTAAATCCAAGTATTTTTCACTATTTAATTTTTAATATATTGTTATTCTAATTATTTTGAGCATATATGTAAAATAATGTTAAATTTTTATTTGCTATTTTGAATTGTATAAAATTTTAGGCATTTTTGGAAAGCATGTAAAAAAAATAGTAAAGTTAATTATAATATATCAAGAGAGTTGTTTTAATGCTATAGTTGTTATTTGTTGTTAGATGATTTGATCATGTGATTCATCATTTTTCAATTAAATATGTTGATAGATCATGCAAACTTTGCTACTTCAAAATATGTGCAAATTTGTATATACAGATGACAATGAGGCCTGATAAAAGTTACATGTCATCAAAATGTTAATTTGTTTATTTTGCTGTTTTATAGAATAATTATGTATTAAAATTTTGCTTGATTGATGGGTTAATGATGGAATTTATTTGTATGAATTTATCGGATGATATAAAGGCCTAAATAAATTAATTCTGTTATGCATAGAGAGATATAAGGGTCTTATGATATATGCGGTTATCTAAGGAGATATAATTCTAATCATATATGTGTATTAAATGGGAGATGCAACATCCTGATAAAGTATGCAAAGTAATTGCAAAGCATAAGGGTCAGATGGAAACAAATATATGAAATGTTTTTATTATTTTCTTTCTTTCAATTGCCTTAATAAGATACAAATGTTATACTCAAATGTGCATTTTATAATAAAAATTATGATAGAATTTAACACTTGATTTTATTTATGTAAGAAATTGTTAGACCGTAGTATTTAGTCCCATAAAATTAATGTAAGTTAATTTCTTTCATTTCATGATATTTTGATGATATTAGTTGTGTGTGTGTGTGTGTGTGTGTGAAAAGAAATAGAATTTATTTTAAGTTAATCTTAGGAAATATATTTCATGCATCTGATACAATGTGACATGCATTGGTGGAAGGGTCATGTTTTTTTGGCTTGTGACACTATCGCCCATCTACTGTCATCAAAAGCAAGTATTTCTTCCATAATTTTGTATAAATCATAGGAGGTCATGCAAATTCTTAACTTTGTAATCTTTTCTTCTCGATTCATGATGAATAATCAACTTTTGTTCACTTAAAGATGTAGTAGATTATTTGAGTTGCGACAAACCCCATGCTTTATTATTATTATTATTTTTTGCTTTTTTCAATGTAAAAAATCATGGCATCTCATGTTTTTTATTTATCAATATTTGAGTTGATGACCATGTAAAATTAAGATATTAACCTCTTTTAATCTAATATTTGTATGCATGTATGTATGTATGTGCGTATGTATGTATACATATATATAATATGTATATGCCTTTATTTATCTCACTTTATAATATTGATACATTATTTTTTATCTTCTGATCTTTTCAAACACAAATTTCGACGCAAGCGTAGCCTAAATAAATTTGATGCTAAGACGATGCAAAAACCTACACAAAATATTTGCGTTGAAATACTTCAATGCTAAATTTATGGAATTAACATCGCCGACCTTCGACATAGCCGCAGAATAAATCAGATATAAATCGGACCCAAGTCCGATGATAAACCCCAAATATCATCGGATTTGGCTTCGATTTGCGTCCTATTTGGCCAACATAAATTCACTTAATTCCTATAATGATCTCGCACTACATTAAATAATAGTTGAACAATGCTGGCAAAACATTCTAAGGCTTAAAAAAGAGTCCAGATAAGGTTCTAAAGTCATTAGAAGGAGTCTTAGACCATTAGGATTGATTTCAGGTTGACTAGGTACAGGAGTCTTAGAGAGCACCTCTAGGGTAATTCTAATCAGGTTGAGATAGAATCTATGTTCCCTAAGTTCCAAGGACAATTTATTATTGAACTAATAACTGCATTAAATGAGCTAGAATTTGTTTGAATTTCATTTGAACCCAAAGGATCAAATTGGGTAAGCCAGTTACTATGTCCAAAAAAATCACCCATACAACACTAGGAATAAATCTCAAATTGGTGGGCCATTGCATTAGTCGTAAGACCCCTCTGACCCAGGTTCGATTTCTATGACAACGGATAGCACATATGAGAGCGGTATTCTCAAATACCACCCTTTATATATATATATATATATACACACACACACAGAGGTTTGTCTTATATATATTGTTAACTATTGGATAAAATTAGGTAAAG
>NW_018165282.1:19138-26372 GCF_001263595.1 Phalaenopsis equestris
ATATATGTACTGGTAATTTTTATCTCACATTTTACTCATTTAGTAAGGATTAAGAAAAAAACTTTTTCACTTATTAACTATATTGAATTAATTTGTATAATTGTTTCCACAATTTATTCGAATAATATCTCATTCAGGCTATGCTTTCCCTCCCAGACTTACATATATAACTTTGTCGTCTTTAATACGCATTTTATGAAATGACCCCAAGACCTGCCGATAGATTTTCTTATGAAATTGATAAATAATCAGCTATATTCAAACTCTTGCTATTTATTACTATCATTATCATCATCAACATCATTGTCATGAAGTGATAAATGAAAATCAAAAGATGCCTCATTCTGTCATGTGAAAAACCATCTCTTACATCCTTTTTCATTTAATTGTCAAATATCCAACGTCATATCTCTTAGATCCTTTTTTTTAATTGTCAAATATCCAAATTCCTAATAATTTGATGTCATGCATAAATACATGAGATTTAGAGCTCACACATATACGTATTTACCTGATGCAACTCTTACTATAAGATATATGCATTTCATTTGGAACTCTATAATTAGTATTTGTTTAAAATTTGCTTCATCTTGTCCTCAATTATTAAATAATAGTTCTTTCCTATAGAAATCCTTTGCCAAAATTCCTTAATTTATAACTTGAAGTACGTTGTCCTACATCTTCCAAATACAAAGCTAAGATATTATTACAACAATCTATTAGTGTTACTCGAATATCATCACAAATCCTTGTGTTTATTTCTTATTTTATTTATTCTTAGGATACATTTATACATGTTAGAATATGCTTTTTAACATGTTGCCTCGAACTCCATAGAAGCAATTGAATTACACGATATTAATTTAATGATATGAAGAGAAGCAAGAAAAAGAAGTGCTTAATATTATCTCATATAAAAGTGACATCGTTCTCCATTGCATGATAATACCCAGCATAGCTATAATTTCTATTACAACCCATATTATAATTTCACATTATTACAAACTTTTTAATCTAACTGGAAAACCCGGGATACGATAATGACCATCAACGGGTCTTATTCTTCAGTAACCATAGCTATAATGTTAAGTAGAACAAAAGCAGGACTTAGGCCACTTTCACAAACCTCAACTGTTGACTCGGTCACCACGACCACCGAGATAATGGCTGCAGCCACCTCCTGCTTTTGGACACTCTTTAACGGCGGCCATCCCCTCCGCCACCATCGCCGCCATCATCGCCACCGCCATTACCTTCGTCGCCACCACCGTCGCCGCCCCCGATTGGTTCATCACCAGTTCCTTCTCCACCATCATTATTACCATTGCCATCGTCATTGCCGCCCCCGATGGGTGGATCACCGTCTCCTTCTCCATCATTATCATTACCATTGCCGTCGTCATCGCCGCCCCCGATGGGTGGATCACCGTATCCTTCACCATTATCATTACCATTACCGTCGTCATCGCCGCTTCCGATGGGTTGATCACCGCCCCAAGGTTGAGCACCGCGACCAATGGGTTTGTTGTCATTGACTTCTCCACCATTATCTTTACCATCGCTGTTGTCCCCTGGAATTCCACCGTTGCCATCCCCTCCACCAACCACTCCGCTGCTGCCATCGCCTCCATCAAATCCTCCACCGCCAACACCGATGCCACTATTGTGGCGACTTCTGTTGCCTGAACCATGCCCTACCTCTAGCCTAGTATTGTCTGGTGGTGGGGAGTAACTAAGAGTCGATTTTGACCCCCCAATATCCATCAAAGACCTCGCAAAAGAAAGGCAAACACTAATGCTAAGCAGAAGCAGAATTGCAAGGTTCTTAAGCCTGCTGCTAGTAGCCATTCTGATTTATGGGAATGTAGATGGGGAGCTGTGGTGCAGATGGGAGTGGTATTTATAGCTAACAGATAGCACTATGGCATGCGTTTTTCAAATCGAGTGGGGCTCACTATGGCGTGTTATATTAGATTTTCTAGAAGAGTAAAAAAGACATCATAAAATGATTAGTTGTCCAAAATATTAATTTTTGGCTAAATTAATAGTTTTGGAAGCCTGAAATCTTTGTGCCCATATCCATGAGCTCATTCAAGATTTATGGTTTAAAGATCATCATAAATTTATCAGGACTTTTAACCATTGTGATCTCATTCTGTCATTAAGGCCACTAAATTCTTTATTCATCTTACGTCCTCTTTCATTCATACACTAAGCCACCCCAAAGCCCACTAGATTTTGGTGGTAAGTCGCTTTCCATTCCCTGATAGTTTTGAGATGATTATTGAAAATCTCTTTTAAAATATTTTAGTATACTAAAATAATTGCATTTTTTATTTTGAAATAAATTATTAATAACATATATTACAAACTTCCAAAGGAGTTATCTTTCACATTTGTAAAAAGCATGCAATATTTTTTTTTAAACAATCTTTTTAATTATATGTTGCTTGTTTTAGAGCGATTAAACTTGCATAATAAAATACAACAGTAATATGGTATATTCAGGGAAAATTTACTTTTAATGTTTCATAACATGTTAAGATCTATATTGTTACGGATGTTATTCCTAATATTTTTGTAAATTACATATTGAAGCTCATCACTATGAAGACAACTTAAGAAAAAGATTTGAATCGTTGTTTTAACTTTTTTTTTTAACCATGTAGGCTCCAACACATGTTGTTGGTCACTTGATGCACACTTTAGCACGCCCCATCATTCGAACAGCTCCTCCTCTTACTTGGGTATAATAGATGGTTCAAAGGGGAAAACTTTTGTGAAGAATAGGATGTCACACATTCTTTAATACAAAAGATTATGGGTAGAAAGGAGCAAGAAAATGTCTTTAGGAAAGTCCAACTTATTTTTACCATGAGAACTTAATTTTTAGATTATAAAACTATTTCAGCTTATGACTCCATCCATGAGAAGTAACAAGAAAATCCTAAATATTCAATTGCGTTGTGATATAATATGTTGGATTATGCTTAAATCGCACTTTATTTTAAGTTTATTCAACCTTCGATTGAAACTTACTTGAAATTGTTGAAACACCACATAAATATTGCACAATGTGTACTCAAATTTGGTTCAAACCATATAAAAACTATTATGAAACTTTTCTCAAATATTGCTTGAACATAGATTGAGCCTTTCTTAAATCTTAATTGAACCATGCTGGAACATGGCTAAAATTTAGTTTGAGCCTCCTCCAACCACGCTAACCCCTTGGCTTAAATCATGCTTTATCTTCCATAAAATTTTTGACTCAAAACAATGTTACATTCAAACATATTTCCTCAAGAATTTTTTTTTTCAATTATGTATATACGATAAGTTATTAATAAAGTACAAATATTTTGGCATTAGGATTAGTATATATTTGATGATCTTAGGACTAGGAGCACACCAAGTTGCATGTTCTGTAGATGGTCCTAGTGGTTTGTATAGCTCTATTTATGATGAATGACACTATGTAAACCGACCTCCATAAATTAACAAGAAATATGGAAAATATTGTGTGGAATATGTACACTTTCAAAAGTGATAAATTAGATTAGGTCATTATAAGGTGATTAGTGGGAATGGTGATAATAATAGTTGGCAAAGACTTATCTTGTATTATGAAGAAATAAGATATTCTCAAAACCTAAACTAATTAGGTAAAAGCTACCAATATCACTATGAGTTTGAATCTAGCCTAACAAGACAAAGTGGGACACTTTGCCTCTGTTGAGAAGTGAAATACAACCATCTTCTCATGGACTTGATTCTACTTGGATAGGAATTTTCATGCTTGAAGCCACTCAGAAATTGATCTACGTTGTGTCAAAGTAAGAGAACATTTTCCTTTACGCTTCCAAATCTTTCCAATAACCGTTTCATGAATCTCCAGCTCTCGTCTTTTGCAAATCTTCTTCAACCCTAGTCTGACATTCAAGTTATTTTCAGTTTTTCACTTAACATCCATCACAATGTTAAATATATTGTCAAAGAAATTTTTCTCTTTGTGCATCACATTGAGATTATGTCTGATCATGTTATCCTTCCTGTCAAGTAGATCCCAAAAAATGGATTTCTTTCACCAGTTATGAATAATACCAAAGATTGATGGACAATGCAAAGATATCTCGGGACAAACAATTATCTTTGAAAGGTTACTGGCAATCTGAAATAAATCTTCTCTAGATACTACTGGAGGTGACGTTCATTTCTCATATTTATTTCTTCTGAATGCACTTTTATTTTATCTAAAGGGATGTTCAACATCTAATCTAAATCATATGGTGATAATCAAATCATGAATTCTTCTTGCATGCTGAAACATGAATGCTTTAGATGAATCCATGCAATATAGACATGCTAACTTTCCCACAATGTTCCTCCTAGATAACATTTCATACGCTACAAAATCACTTATTGTCCATGTTAATGTTATTTTCATTAAAAAATTTTGTTTGATGGTAACATCATAAGTCATGACGTCTCTTTCTTAAAGAATCTATAGCTCAACTGTTAGTGGTTGCAAACTGTTAGTGGTTGCAGGTATACATCAATCCAAACTTTATGACTACTGGGACTTGTATAATCAAGGTTTGGAGTAAGAAGGGTGTTTGTCATGCACATCTCAGGGGAGGGGAAATTGTATAGCATAACGATCACTGGCCAACAAGAGTAGTGTCACGACATGAATGTACGGTGAGAAGTCATTCAAGCATAAGCCAAGTTTGACGTTACATGCTTCTGCAATAAACTGAAAAGGTATACGATCAAAACTTTTCCAAGCTTCTCCATCTACAAAATGACACATTTAATTGATATTCTCTGGCCAACTATGATTACACGTCATATGAGGAGCAGTACAAGATGAAGCACATAGTTTTTGAAGACGTGGAATAAGCGGTAGATAAAAGAGATGTCTGTAAGAAACTTCTTCATGACTCTTATTTTCTTATTATGAAGCTTAAATATTGGAAAATTATAGATTCTCCACTGAGTCTCTGTTGCACTGTACTCATAAAATAACATGCATCCATTCACTCAATAATCAATCTACTTTATTTTTTCAACCCTAACTTGGAGACCAATTTATTTGTCCTGTATAAGTCTTCTAGAACTAAATTTTCTTTTAGATTAGTCTATTTTGGTAATGTTGATACACTTTCAGGGCATATTAAACTCTGTTTTAATTATTAGCATTTTAAGAGCTACAGATAATTCAGAATGAGAAGTGCATATCTCCCGCGGTGACCTTTGAGCAACATTCAACAAGTCATAAAAAGTTTGAGCCTCATGATTTGGTGTCTCCTCATGCACTTGACTTGGTTAATGAAGCGTTGTCCCATCGAAGATCATCTCTTTAAATTTATTTGAGTAAAATGTAGGTGGAGGATCGTAACTCATAGAATGAACATAGTTGAATGTTGCGGGGTCAACCTCCCCATGCGAATTCCAAATGCAGTAATTAGGTTGAAACCCCCAATGACATAAATCATATATGATCAATTCTTGTGTTTAGTGTGTGCACATCAAAACTTAACTTCAGATAGGTAAAATGGAAGTTACAATGCTACAGCCACAAAAATTTCGACACCATTCAAGAAATCTTTGGTGATCCTTTCTCTATCTGAATAAAGGTTATTATAAATTCATAATCTTGACGTACAATTAATTATATATTTACCTACAAACCTTACAACAATAAACACATTGTAAAGTACATTCAAATGCGTACATAAATTTTTTTTAGTAGTTGACATAATTGCAAAGTTATAATAATGGGTGATCAAATTGTTACAAGGATAAACGTTTTAGATAGCTCGAACAACATTAATCACTCGAATATTGATTATTTTAATTTTGGCTTGCATAATTAACGTATCAAAATAAATGAGGCGAGCTACGGGTCAAAATTTTGGATCAATTTTTTTTCTATTTAACCCAAATCTGTTGTTAGGGCCGTCGAAGAAAGATAAGTAGTCTATTTTTTTTTCGAATTTTTATATATAATCTTGTTTATCACCATAGCTAAACCAAACCTTGCACGTAATTATTTCTTTCGCATTTTCTTTCGAAGTGGGAAGCCAATCATAAATCTAAGCATTCTCATCTCCGCAAACCCCATATGCTATTAATTGCACACCTCAAATTATATTCTTAGAAGGAAATATTTTATATGATGTAAGAGTATTCAATGCATTCTAAAATGCAAGTCTAATTTCTATTGCCAAAATGAAAATTCAGTTCGAAATTTAATTTCCATTCCTAAAATGGAAATTTACTTCGAAATCTAATTTACATTGCCAAAATGGGAATTGTGGTAATGGAAATTAGATTTCGAAGCAAATTTTTATTTTGGGAATAAAAATTAGATTTCTAAGTGAATTTTCATTTTGGCAATAAAAAGTAAATTTTAAAATGAAGAAAACTGTGAAAACTCTTACATCATCTGAAATATTTCCTTTTAAGAAAATATTTTGAAGTGCACAATCAATCGCATAAGGGGCTCCAACGACAAGAATACCTAGTCTATGAATTACTTTACAATTGGAAATAAAATACGAAACAAATATATTCGTGAAGAGTTGGAGTAGCTTCAGTTGCAGAAAATATTAGAAAGTGACGACTCAATGGATTTAACTAATAGATTTATCTTAAATCAAAATAAACACCATAAAAAACTAAATATTAATTTAAACTATTCATTAATTCACAATTCATTTATACGTTTTGTTGATTTTCAAATCAATGTTAGTTTGATTAATGATCTTTGAGATACCTAACATCAATATGACGTTAAATGATATGGTTTTGATTCGACTGAAGATCGGCTAAAAAAAAAATATGATCCAACATTAATTTTTGAGTAATTGTCATTGTTTGAGTTGAATGCACAGACCTACACTACATATCACATGTATAACATAAACTTTAATTGTACTAAGTTTTGAACTTGTATAACATAAATTTTAAAAGTGTTAAACCCTAAATCACAGATCTGCCCTAAAAAAATAAAAAACAAATCATGGATCGGTCCTACAAAATTTTGATCCAACCCAGCATGGATAAGTTATTAGATTAAGCCTTAAATATAGATAAGAGATTCTAACCTTAATTTTTATGTAATTACATATTTAACACCTAAAGTTGTATTTTTTACATAAATGCAATCTTATGTGTACATAAAAACTTGTACTAAAATGTAAAGTTTAAAAGTGATATATATATATAT
>NW_018165282.1:26429-36953 GCF_001263595.1 Phalaenopsis equestris
CACACACACACACACACACACACACACACACACACACACACACACACACGGAAATTTAGTGGTATATATATAAATCTTTTTTAAACAAATATTTAAGGGTTTCACATTTAAGGCTACATAATAGCCATTACATTTTTTCAATAGGGTTTTGGGTTGACCTTAAAAACAAGAGAAAATTAAATACTTCAAAAAGCTTCAAAGAATAAGAAAGGAAGTCTTCAAAGGTCTATAATCCTGCAAAGCAAATCAAACAATACAAGCACACTAAACAAAAAGATAAACCAAACCAACGAAAACTAGAAAAAGAAAGAAAAACCATCAAACAAATCACCAAAACAAAGACATGAATGATAACCAACTAGAGCTCATAACTTACCTGCAAGTAAATTTTAAAATTCCATCTTAGATTTTTTAATATATAAAAATATATTCAATATTTTTTGAATTTTAATAAAGGTTGAAATTCATCACAGCTCAAAAAATCAATTTAAGCAATCAGTGAAGATCAATGAAGAAATACAAACTTATCAACAACAAGTTAACCATCAGAAACAATAGCTAGCTCAAATAACAAACCAAATCGAGTTCAAAACTCAATCCAACACGATGGAAGGATATCGAAGGTCAATCAATCCTAGCAAACATCACATTAACTAAAATATCCACAAAATACACATGACCGAATAAAAATAACATCTCACATGAAGTAAAATTACTTTCACCAGAGCTCAAAACTTATCTGAAGAAAAAAATTTAAAATTTCTTCCTAAATTTTGAATATATAATAATATATTTAGAAATATGGTTGAATCTTAATAATGGTTGGAAATCTTCATTGATTAAAACCCAGCTCAGTATTTGATCAAAGTAGAAACAAATCCAATTCTAAACCACATCACTATTTTTGTTAGTTCCGAGCTATAAATAATTTCCAAAGAACAAAGAAAGAAAAGCAATAACTCACATTACTATTTCAGTTTTGATTTCATATGCATGATCATAGAGAATAAACCATCAAGCAATTCAAGCTTGTTTCTTAAGAGAATTTTTTGTAGGCTCATTTGGTTTTTTAATGTTAGAATACTATGCTTTGAATTTACACTAACAAAGTGATGTTGTTTTTCTGCTACATCTTATTATTATGAAGAAGTCTAAGAGTTTACTTAAAGCATTCTCCTAGAGGTAATGAAGATGATGTCTACATGCTATTAATGACGATCACTGAAAAGTACTATTTCAAGCAATTCTAAAAGAATTTCTCAAAGCAAATCTATGGGGTATCAATGCACAAATGATTTCATGAGATTTTGTGCTACTTTGTTGTCATACTTCTCATTATATGGGTGTCGTGTGTGAAAAAAATTCACTCTACCAAAATAAATGAAAAAATGAATATTTGCATACATACCATTTAATTCCTAAGTATTTACAGATATAACTCCTATGCTTTATTTTTTGCATATATGTCATCTTAACTATCAGTGATATGTATGTCACTTGTCTATGAGGTTTTGGTTGTCTCTGTAAGCTGTGATGCCCTAGCATAGGAGTCGTGAGCTACCAATCAGGAGTGTTGACGATAGAGGAGTGTTGTCGAAGTGGTGGACCGTCACCGGGTGAAGAGGAAGAGTGTCACGAGAGTGGGGGAGGGATTTAGGGCGAAACCGCAATGAGAGAAGAATTTAGGGCGAAATTGGAAAGAGAGAAGCGTGCGGGGGATATAAAGAAACGATAATTTTGATGATATAAATAATAAGTTTTGATGGTTTAGTTACAGTTGTTAACTGTTGATTTTTTAATTTAGATAGTAACCGACGATTAACAATGTTATTTTTTTTTTCCTTAAAAAGTGACAAATCGAGAAGTAGTAATATCATCTGAAAATTTAAAGATTAATTTAAAGATTAAGTATCCGTTGCTAAGTCATGGGAAATTAAACCAACATCTGTGACACAAATTGGGCCGTCAGTAATGGCGTCGCTTATAGCGCACTTTCCTGAAATGATAGGGTAGCTCTAGATTAAATGGAGCTGATTTGGAACCGTTGATCTTCTTGATCATCAAACCTAATTATCAGCCTTCACTTCCCTTCCATCATACATGAGAGTATCTGCACGAGAAGCAAAGTTACTTATCTGTCCTTCGACGTATCCCTTACTCTTGATTAAAATCAACTCATTGGTCCCTGCCTTTTGAACAATAACAATCGAAGGGAAAATTGACTGTAAATATTTGTCCATATCTAACGAAGCCAGACCACACCTTCCTTCTTGACCTTCCTTGCCAAGGCAGCATTGATATCCTCCAGAGTGGAATCAACGAAGGCCCAATCATTTTTAGTCATGATGCCACAAAAGTCTAGAGCTAACACCTTGATAATAACCTAGCTTTCTAAATATTTGTGAACACTAATATTGGCACGCTTGATGCTGTTTCTTTGCTCCAGAAGGTTGCAAAGACGTTAACGATTGACCACCACAGGCATGTAAGTGGGACTTACCCCAATCAGCCAGCCTCCCTCCATGAAATCAAAGCAGTATTTACGCTTCCATTCATTCATTTTACTCTTCAATCTCTTAAAATGAATCCTACTACCTGAAATGAATTGGATGAAACGTATCGGGTAGGCAAACAAGAAGAATAATTACCTGAAAAGGTAGGTGGACCATGGATTGCCAATTTAACGATTGAATAACACCACAATTCATGAGGATGTCAATCAAATTCAACATTACTTATGCTGGAATGATCCCATATAATCGAAAGATGCTCACTGGCTATGCATAAATGGGCATGCTAGAGTCGAGATAAAATTAGTCCTTATAGAACAACAACTCATTAGCAAAAAGGGAATTCACCATTTGGTTTGTCGTAGCCTCAACCAAAAGGTAACCCAGCTGAGTGAAATTCCACAGCACGGATTCTTCCTGAATTTTCCTTAGCGATCCTATTCAGTCTGAGCTTGAGGCACCTGAAAATTCTCCCTTACAACCATGATTTCCTGATGAAGGAGATTCTCTGATTGCTTTAGCATTTCTACTTCTTGACCCAAGCTGAATAATCAGGTCATATAACCGGTCGCATCTATAACAGTGGTCACGTTCACTGCATGAGCCAAGAAAATTAGTCAGGGGATCACTACCTTGCGGTTCACCCAGAGTTCTTTGTCACTAAAATGTACCCGTCAAATTGATTGCAAAAACAAAAAAAACTTGGTCTACACACCAGTTTGCGATTGGAGAAAGTATTATATCTGCAGTCCAGTTGTAAAACTGTATTAATATTTTAATCACAATGCGTCACTTATACGGTCCAACTTCACTGAATATAATTTTTTTTTTTTATTGAAGAAAAAAAAACCTAATGCTATAGCATTTTTCTCTTATCTCTCTCTTCCCTTCATTTATTTTCCTCTCTCTGTCCTCAAAATACCTACATTCTCTCTCTTCATCTACTTTGTATCCATCCATGGAAAAAAATTTCATACGGAGCCCATACGCCGAGCTACGTACGGGCTCCAATTAGATTAAGGCCCCAAAAAGAAATGTATGTAAGGGGGTCCTATTTTAAAAAACTTATAAATTTATTGTATTAAATATTATTTAGGTGGTTTAATCTAATTAGAGACCGTACACAGCTCTGCATACAAGCTCCGTATTGAAAATTTTCCATCCTTGGGTGTCATTAAAGGACAAATTTAGATTTAACATACAAACATGCACAAAATAATATTTAATAAACATATCTATAAGTATATAATAAGAATCTATTTGAAAGTCTAACTAAAATATTTATTCTTTAGTTTCTTTAAGGAAATCAACATGTTTAAAAATAAAATAAGCGGGTCTCAAAATTTTAGCTTTTTTCCTGAAATCAAAATCAGCAAATATGTATATATATATATATACATTGGCGATTTTTATCTCGCATTTTACTCGTATAAAATAAAATCTTCACTTATTAACTATGTTGAATTAATTTGTATAATTGTGTCCACAATTTATCCGAATAAAAGTCTTATTCAGGCTTTGATTTCCCCCCAAGACTTACCTATATAACTTTGCCGTCTTTGATACGAGTTTCATGACTTAACCCTAAAACTTGCCCATAAAATTTTTTTATGAAATTGATAAATAATCATATATTCAAACTCACGCTATTACTATCATCATCATCATCAACATCATCGTCATGAAATGATAAATGAAAAATGAAAATAAAATAAAATTTTCACTTATTAACTAAGTTGAATTAATTTGTATAATTGTGTCCACAATTTATTAAAATCTTCACTTATTAACTATGTTGAATTAATTTGTATAATTGTGTCCACAATTTATCCGAATAAAAGTCTTATTCAGGCTTTGATTTCCCCCCAAGACTTACCTATATAACTTTGCCGTCTTTGATACGAGTTTCATGACTTAACCCTAAAACTTGCCCATAAAATTTTTTTATGAAATTGATAAATAATCATATATTCAAACTCACGCTATTACTATCATCATCATCATCAACATCATCGTCATGAAATGATAAATGAAAAATCAAAAGGTGCCTCATTCTTTCATGTGAAAAGCTCTCTTACATCTTTTTTTCTTAAGTTGTCGAATATACAACTTCAAATTTCTAATTATTTGATCGTACCATGCATAAATGCATGAGATTGGAGGCTCGGAATTTCACTCATATGCATATTTACCAAGTGTCGCTCTTATTATAATATATATGCATTTCAATCAGAACTCCCACAATTAGTATTTGTTTAATTTAATGATAGGAAGAGAAGCAGAAAAAAAAAGTGCTTGATATTATCTCATTTATAAATGACATCGTTCTCCATTACATGACAATACCCGACATAGCTATAATTTCTATTACAACTTATATTATAATATCACATTATTACATACTTTTTAATCAACTAGAAAATCTGGTAGATCTTATTCTTTGGTAACCATAACTATAACATTATTCCTTTATGTTAAGTAGAATAAAAACAGAAGGTAGGCCACTTTCACAAACCTCAACTGTTGACTCCGTCACCACCACCACCACCGAGATAGTGGCTGCAGCCACCTCCTGCTTTTGAACAGTCTTTAATGGCGGCCATCACCTCCGCTGTTATAGCCGCCATCCTTTCCACTGCCATATCCTTCGCCGCCACTGCCATTGCCGCCCCCGATGGGATGATCACCTTCTCCACGATTACCATTACCATTGCCGTCTTCATTGCTACCCCCGGAAGGTTGATCACCACTTCCGATGGGTTGACCACCGCCGGGTTGTCACTGCCGGGTTGATCTCCGATGGGTTGATCATTGCCAGGCCACCGCCGGGTTGATCTCCGATGGGTTGATCATTGCCAGGTTGATCACCGCCTCCGATGGGTTGATCACCGCCGGGTTGATCTCCTATAGGTTGATCACACGGCCCGCTTCCGATGGGTTGATCACCGCCGGGTTGATCTCCAATAGGTTGATCACCGCCGGGTTGATTGCCCCATCCGATGGGTTGATCACCGCCGGGTTGATCTCCGATGGGTTGATCACCACCGGGTTGATTGCCCCCTCCGATGGGTTGATCACCGCCGGGTTGATTACCGCCGGGTTGATCCCCGATGGGTTGATCACCACCTCCGATGGGCTGATCACCGTCGGGTTGATCTCCGATAGGTTGATCACCGCCTCCGATGAGTTGATCACCCCCGGGTTGATATCCGATGGGTTGATCACCCCCGGGTTGATCTCCGATGGGTTGATAACTGCCAGGTTGATCTCCGATTGGTTGATCACCATTTCCTTCTCTGCCATTATCATTGCTGTTGTTCTCTGAAATTCCTCCATTGCCACCATCATCACCACCGTTGCCACCGCCTCCACCAACTACTCCGTTGCCACCATCTTTGCCATTGCCTCCATCAACTCCTCCTCCACTGCTACCATCACCACCAACACCAGTGCTGCTATTGTCACCACTGCTCTTTTCTCCACCATCTCCTCCACTACTTCCACCATCCCCTCCCACTTGACTATTGTCTGGTGGCAAAGACCTCGCACAAGAAAGGCAAGTACTAATGCTAAGCAGAAGTAGAATTGCAAGGGTTTTAAGCCTACTGCCAGTAGCCATTCTGATTTATATGTGAAGGCAGATGAGCTGTGGTGCCGATGGGACTGGTATTTATAGCTAAGAGATAGCACTATGTCATGGGTTTATCAAATCGGGTGAGGCTCACTTTGGCGTGTTATATTAGATTTTCTGGAAGAGTTGAAAGAAAAAAATGTTACAATTACTACATGTCCAAAATATTATTTTGGCTAAATTGATAGTTTTGGAAGCCTCAAATTTTTGTGCCTATATCCATGAGCTCATTCAAGATTTATGGTTTAAAGATCATCATAAATTTATCAAGAGTTTCAACCATTGTGATCTCATTCAGGCATTAATGTCACTAAATTCTTTGATTATCTTACGTCTTCTTTCTTCAAGAGAAAATATAACAGGGTATCATATGTTTTTATTTTACTTTCATTTTCAAGAGTTTTAAGAAAAAGGATGGTCAATTAAGACTAAATGAATAAAAATATTTATGTGAAGTTACTTCTTCCTCATCTTCCAATGGCCTTAATGATTGAAAGTGGAATACTAATATGGGAGTTGGTTTCGAAGAAATATATTAGTGGCACAACGGTGGCATTACCAATATTTGGTGGTATGGCCACAAGGAATATTTGCACTGCCTGGCAATCAACTTTTTGGTGGTATTGCAGCTGCACATACAATAAGGCATATATGCGTGGGCAAGTGTTTCAGGCTAAGCTACCCGGAAGCCCACCCCACCAGTTTTTGGTGGTGATACAGCTTCAATCAATATAAGTCGCTTAATTTTTTCTTCCATTATCTGATAGTTTTGAGATGATTATTGAAAATCTCTTCTAAAATATTTTAGTACATTAAAATAATTGTATTTTTTATTTATAAATTAAAACACCTTTTTGCCTCAAAATTATTAAAAACATATATTACAAACTTCCAAAATAATTCCCTTCCACATTTGTAAAGAGCATTTAAGTTTTTTTAAACAATCTATGTAATTATATGTTGCTTGTTTAGAGCGATTAAACTTGCATAAGAAAATACAACGGTAATATGGCATATTCAGGGAAAATCTATTTTTTATGTTTCATAGCATGTTAATATATATATTGGTATGGATGTTTCTCCTAATATTTTTGTGAAGTACATATTGAAACTCATCACAAAGAAGTCATTTTAAAAAAAAAATTTGACCCTGTAAACTCCAATACACGTTGTTGGTCGCTTGATGCACACTTTAACAAGCACTGTCATGCGAACACCTCTTCTCCTCTTACTTGGTTATAGAGCTGTCAAAACGGCTTGTTGTTCATGAACAACTCGTATTCGGCTCGTTAGGAAGCTCGTGTTTGATTCTTTCGCTAAGTTGATAAGTCGAACACAAAATTTTTTTTTTTTGTGCTCGATATATAAACGAGCCTAACACGAACAAATATTTGTTTGTCCGTATTCGGCTCATTTTGGCTTGAAAAAGGAATACACACACACACACACACACACACATATATATATAGACCCACTAAAGATTTATAGCTCCCCAATTCTACAAAAAATACTCAACTTGGCCTTTTTCCACTAAACTCCCCCAAATTACTTAAGTACTCTTGAAACCCTAAATTTGGCCAAAATTCCCAAAATTCCACAAACTTTTTTGTTCCACTAAACCTCTCTTTTTCTCTATATCCTTCTTTATTTCTCTTACTCTCTCTCCCATCATCATTTTCTTTTCCTTTTTCTTTCCCCTCCCTCTTTTTTCCCCCCCCCCCCCCCCCCCCCCCCCCACGAAAGTTGAAGGGGCCGCAGCCATAAACCTACAGGTCCTTCACCATGCAGTGCAAGCCCTTAGCTATAAATACCACACACTTGTCCACCACATCTTCTCATCCATCACTCCATCAACCACAATGGCTAGCCCGACAAAGTTCAGGGCTTTAGTACTTCTAGCTCTCATTAGCATTAGCTTGGGCCTCTCCTCCGCAGCAAGGTCCCTGAAAGCCATTAGCTACGGAGAAGTTGGAGCAAATTGTGAGGGAGGCGGACATGGCGGAGGGGCTGATGGTGGTTCTGCGAAGGGAAATAAAGGTGTAGATGGTTCAGGTGTTGGGGGACCAGGTGGAGAAGTTGGTGGTGGCGGCGGATCAGGCTCAGAGGCGGGTGGCGCTGCCGGAGGAGGAGGAGGAGGAGGGCACAACTAAATGCAGGGCTACTTTATAAATAGCATTAAAGAGCTGTAGCATATTATAATTTTGTGAAATTGCACCCCGCTCAATCATGCACTGTGCTGTAACAGATTATAATTCTGTATGCCGACTTATGAATCAAATCAAAATATGGTTTGTACTTAAAGTACGTGTCATTCTTCTTCTTCTTCGGTGTTTTCTTTTTTCTTTTTATGCTCTGTTCATTTGGAAAAATAACGTTGTTCGTTTATTTTATTTTATTTTTCTGGGATCAAACGATACATTTCAATCTCTAATAGCAATTTACCAAAAAAATTTTGTACGCAAATTTGGTGAGATGTGTTGAGCTGAATTGAGAGGAGAATGTGTGCATAACTTATCCATTCTTCACATCTTTTCTTCGTTTTTGAAATTTATTGATGAAAATCGTTGGATTTGATCAATGAGGGTAGTTGACTATATCATAATAAAATTTCAATTTTTTTTATTTATTTATTGGGCTTTATTAATGGAAATAGTTTGATTTGTTCCATTCTTCACATCTAGTCATTGCCTAATCACTATTACTCAGTCAATTTCTTCTAATTGTTGTCACTAGACACTTTGTCTTGATCAGTATTGTTCGATTGTCATCACTTTAATTTTATCGCCCAAGTGTTGTCTCATTATCTATTATTACCCAGCTATCATCTCTTACCTCCCAACCATCATTTACCTAATCATTTACCTAATCGTTAAACATATGCATATCTTTCTGGAAAAATCATTATAATAATCTCAAATGCTTATTTACTTTGAAGTTGCTTTCACACATGTATACATAATTTATAAGGTACTCCAATATATCTTCTATATTATCTTTTCAAATAATTTTCAGCTTTGAATAGTTATTAAAAAATATTGTCATATGACACTGATATTATGCCGTTAGGTTATTGTTAGAATGAAATGTATGCATTGTATTCAAGTTAATTTTTTGGATTTATTTTAAGATTAGCTGGCAATCCATCTTTATCATATTAAAAATCATTCAATTTTCTATTTTATATATGTTTTTCTATATTTTATGAGTATTGTAGGCATAAAAAATGAACTTTTTAAATAGTTTGTGTTTTCACAAATAAAATTCATGAGGTAATCTACCACTCATTTTACCAAATGTATTCAGCTGTGTATTCTTAATATGATATATTTCAAAGTATGATTGGACTCAAATAGAATTCTCCATTAAAATCTAACAATTAAGATAGTCATATATTTTTTATATATTTATAAAAAAATATTTTTTATAAATATCCCATTCTACCTCAAATCTTTTTCCATATTTTGTTGTTCCTTACTCATGAAGCATTTTACAGAGAAAAATGATGGCTAAAAAGAGAGAAAGGGAGGGAGAGAGGGGGAGGGGGGACGGGAATAGATTATGTATTTTTTATGGTTTTAGAGCCAATTACGGGTCTGTTGAAAATTTTATTCGAATGGATACCAATACCCTAGATAATGATTAAAAATTTTAATTTTTTGTAAAAATTATAATATATTTATAAAATTTATATTAGATAAACTTTATATAAATCAATGTATCTCAATATTTGCGTATTTTTATACTAAAACATGCTCTTGTGTGCATAATTTAAGTATCTTTCATGTCCTTTATATCCACAACTCTATCAAAGTGAACTTTTACTATAGTAAATGTATATAACCAAATTGAACTTCAATCTCTGAGAATAATTTTAATCTTGAATTAACAATAACAACATTATAACTAAATATAAATTGAATTTTAATTAGTGAACTTCTTGATTTTGAAATTATTACATTTTTTTTCATTTATTTAACTGAAGTAATATCTTTTCTCCACTATTTATTTTGTGGAAGAGGTCTTATGCTCTTTCTATAAAGTTTAGTGACATGATTTTCCAAAAAATTAATCAATATGATGACATATTTATTGGAGTGTATGATTTTCCATATAAACTTCCAAAACATCATATAATTTGAATGTATGACCAATCTTTTCTTAAATATATATAATTTTTTTGCCAAAGTCTATTTGATCTCTTAATTTGATATCTCGGCTTGCTCAGTATTTTAATATTTTATACCAAATTTATTCACTAATGTTCCAAAATTATTATTACAAAAAATGAATTCTCCGTTACTAATTAGGACCTTGGTGTTCCATATTTTTTAAAAATATTTTCTTTAAGAATACAATAGCTACCTTAGATATATATATTGATCA
>NW_018165282.1:37135-41164 GCF_001263595.1 Phalaenopsis equestris
ATGTATGTATGTATGTATGTATGTATGTATATCCTACTCTTTAGCATATCCTACTCTTTAACAAAAATCATGCATCCTTATGTACTCTTTCACATATTTTAATATAGTAGGCCCACAATTTTCAAATTGTAAAATCCTAAATGTCATTTTCTATTTTCCAAAATACTCTTCATATTTGTATTCATAATTTCACTTACTAATTACATTATTTAAGATTTCTTAAATGGCATATTTTCTAATAATTCGATATTTTACACATCTTAAATAAAAATTTCACCCTTAAAATAAAATTTAGCATCATAGATAATGTTTTTTTCCTTACTATATGACAACCCATATGGTACAATATTACTCACAAGGAAAAAAATAATATCAACATAAGATGGTACAACTAAACTCAAAGCAAACATAATTTCGTCTAGAAAAATCATTCACTAAATTTTAATTTTTTTTCAATTTTTTCAAATAAATTCTATAAGTAACCAGCTACTTAATTTAATAATAACATTTTTATTGATTTTATAATATTACACTTTTTATCATAGATTTTTAAATCAATTTTTATAGTAAGAGTATTAATTCATGCTGCGAAGTGGTAAATAATTCATACTAAGTGCTTTTATCAATCAAATAGTATAAGGATTTGAGCCCATGTGTCAATCCCAAATGGAACAACATTAATTTCTAAATTATATCAAGTACTAATCTATGTAGTTTTTTTTTTATTATTCAATGGTTTCAAGCAGAGAAAAAAAATGAAAAAAATGGAAGTTCTAAACAGTTCTAAACATTACAAGGAATTAAAACTTTTTTTAGATTTTAGTTTTGATAGAAAACTTCATTGTATTATTAAATTGCTTATGTTTTAACATCATTCAAACTTTTTAATTTTGCATTGATAATTGAAAGCAAAATACTGCTTGATCTCTGCTGAGATTAAAATAAAGTTCGAGTTTCATATTATGGTGTAATGTCCTAATTCCTACAAAACTCTCATGATTTCACAATCGTCTAGATATTGTAGTTCCCAAATAGCAATATGCCAATTTTACCAATAAATGAGTGTTAAACTAACTTTCCCACTAGTTTTCTATCAAAAGATCAAGATCAAAATGGATTTTTAACACATAATTGGCCAAAATATGGGTAAAGTAAGGGGAAAAAGGTTAACAAATTAGTGGAATTTTTATTATTTATCCACCATAGATCTTGAATAGTTTCTATCTAAATGACCATACATGATATTTGAAGAAAAACACACTACCCCAAAGGATCGACACATTACCTCAGTGTGAATCTAATCTCACGGATGAGAAAAATCTCTATGATTTATATGTCTACGGAACTAGTGTTTTTTTCTTACCTTACTGGTAAAAGATAAGGTTTATTTTATTTTAGGTCTGGTATCCTTACGAGAAAAAGCCATCTTGATTAATTACATCTCAAGAGTGGTGACTATCAAGAATACTCTCAACTAATGTTTTGGCTTATAAATTTCACGATCATTGGTAAGTGTCTATGAGATGATTGATATCAATGACACAAATTAATGGATTAAAAAATTTATGTAATATTGGAAATATTTAAACAAATTTGATTAGGATTGATTCACTTGAGTTGAGAACTTGAATTGTTTTAGTTTAATTTCATTTGAGGGTTTGAGTTGATTTGCTTGTTCCAATTAGTTGAAGTTATTTATTAAGAAAGTATTTGAATTTGTTGATGTTATGCTTGTTATTTAAGTTATTTGAAACTGTTTTTATGTTCATTTGGGTTTTAATTATTAAGTTTATTTTAGGTTTATTTCAAAATTTATTTTAAGAATTATTAAATTTTATTTGAAGATTATTAAGATTCCTTAAGTTTATTTTTGAAATTTGTTTAAGTTTGTTTATTGATTTAAATTTTATTGATATTTGTTGAAGTTAGTTAAAATTTAATAAAGCTTATTAAAATTAAGTTTGCTAAATTTTTTAGGGCTTATAATTTAGGCTTTTTAAAGTTTATTAATAATTATTTATGGTTCTTAAAGTTTGTTAAAATTTATTTAAATTTGTCTAAGTTTGTTAAAAACTTTTTAAGTTTATTTTAATTTAAATTTAATTGAATTTTATGAGGTTTAAATAAAGTTTAATAAGTAAAATTGATTTAATTTTATTATATTTTATAAAGTTGGTTAATGTTAATTAAATTTGATTAAGGTTTATTTAAATTTGGGTTTAAGTTTTAAACTTTAATTAGTGTTTTAAGATCTTGAAACTCTAGGGTTTAGGTTAGTTAAGATTGAAAATTAAACTTGGATATCAAGTTTGAAGTTTGAATTTGAGCTTGAGTTTGAAATAAGGGCAAGTCAAATTGGATTTATGTACAAAGTTTAGGGTTTAAATTTGATTTGAGTTTAGTAAGTTGGATTTGAGTTTGGGATTGATATTGAGTTGAGTTTTATTTGAAAGTTGCGTTTGGAACTCTGACTTTGAGGAAATTGGAATTGGAGCTGAGTTTGAAGTCAACCCTAAACTATAGGGTAGAAAATGATAGGGCATTTCTAAATAAAGGTGAAGCCTTAACCTAAAATAACTTTTATAAGAAGACTAAATAGGTGTACTAAAGTAAATTTTTTGAATAACTGCCCTAGTCAAGATGCTCATGGCTTTCAATCTTAAGTACATTAAATTTCTTAAATTAATAATCAACTAAATAATTTGAGGTCTCCCTTGTTGTCATAGTAATGACTAAGGTAGACATTCCTATTATTTAATGATTTAGGGTACAATCTTAAAATAACCATGGGTTACTTTTTCTTAGGGTACCCACATAGTCTGAGGGGGTAAGGTTATCTATTTTAAAGGTAATAGATCTTAATTCTAGCTATTGGGTACCTAGTAAACTAACCTAGGCTTCCATATTGGGTTAGTCTAGATTTTGTGCAGTCCTCATTTTTCTTTTCTCTTGCCTGATTTAGCTAGGATTTAGAGTTTGAATCTACCTAGGAGTTGGTCAATTTTAAATGTATTCACGGTTGTATAATTAACTCATAACTTGTTTGATTTATAAACTTGTCAGTTTTGGTGAAAATCAAGGTTCTTCTATGTTTTGATCAAGATTTCAGTTTTCCTAGGTTATTGGTTAGTATGATATATCAGGATTTTCTTCTAAGTTTAAGTTCAGCTTTTTTATCCTAAGTTGTGCTTCTTTCTTTGTCTTTTTCTCATAAGTTGCCCTTTAGTTTTTTATGTTTATAGTCTTCATATTTAGGTTCTCCCACACACTTACAAAATATATTTTTCTTTTTCATGAAGAAAGGCATTTTTTTTCTAAAAGGTTTTATCATTCGAGGAGTTTAAGTGAGATAGACTTACTTGTATATAAAATGTATATACTTGAAATGACCCAAGACTTACGTATTCAAAGTCTAAGCTTATGAAATCACATGCTCCAGAGAATGAACATGTTCATTCTAGAGAGAATTATGTCTATGAATATATAAGGCTTTCTTAAGCTAGGCTGTTCAAGAGAGCATTGCAAAGCTTATCTAAGTTTTGATATTTTAATTAATGAGCTAAAGAGAAATAGTAAAATCTTTTTGATGGACTCTTTGGATTAGATTTTATTTAAATTTGTTTTAGTTTTATGTTTGAGCTAAGTTCGGTTTATCTTAGTTTTAAATTTTGAAAAAACTTTAATTTTTTATTAGAAAATTTAAGTTTTAGTTTTGCTAAAAGGTTTTTGTTTCAAAATTTTAGGTTAATGTTTATTACCATGTTTTAATTTTATGTTAATGTTAAAAAAAATTTAATTTTAAGAAAATTTTAAGTTAAGCTCGATAGGTTTTGATTTCAAAAGATTAAGTTTTATTAAATTTAAAAAAACTTTCCTACCCTTTTAGAAGATTTGAATTTTAGGGTGGGGCTTTATTTATAGAGTTCTGAGTGCAATTAATACAACAATATGAATCACTTTTATCACAAGGTCTGAGATATTTCTTTGATCAGAAGATGTTTGATGAATATTTGAGTGTCTTAACGATGT
>NW_018165282.1:41264-42552 GCF_001263595.1 Phalaenopsis equestris
TAAATTTAGTTCTATAATGATTTCAGTCTGAGATTAGATATTCAGTGAAAATAATGGCTTTAAACAGAAAAAAATATTGAGTGCGGAGTAGAACGTTATTTTTACGGCCGGACTCTAATCTAAAATTGAATTATTTGTATATTTTATTCACTCCATTGTCATTGTAAGATTCTAAAATACATGATTTGAATGTTTAGATTCAAAGTATGACATAAACACAGAGTTCTACTGAATAAAAAACTCAAATACAACCATTTTGTTCAGAACAATACATATAAATAATCCTTGAATCTTTTATAACGAGGAAAAGAATAATTTTAAAATAAATGATTTGAATGTAAGGCTTCATAGCATGACAGAAAACACGATTGTACTTAAGAAAAATCTTAGATACAACCGTGATGTAATGAACTAAGTAAGAGTTAATAGCTGGTTTATGGATTATTTACATAATTTGTTCAGCACAACACATGCTTTGTTATGTTAAAAACCTTTATTTTCAAATCATTTATTTTAGAATCTTTTTTTTTCCTCATTAAAGCAAGTTTAAGGATTATTTATGTGTTTTGTTAGTAAAACATTGTTGTATCTGAGATTTTTCTTTAGTACAACCGTGTGTTTATGCCATGTTATGAACTTTTACATCGAAACATGTATTTTAGAACCATTTTTTTCTCATTATAACGGATTTAATGATTATTTATATGTTTTATTCAATACAATATTTTCTTATCTTAATTTTTTTTCTTCAGTACTATCGTGTGTTTATGTCATGCTATGAGCCCTTACATTCAAATCATGCATTTTTTAACCTTACAATTTTGTTTTAGTGAATAAACTATGTAAATAATTCTATTTTAAATTAGAGTCCGAACACACGTAATATTTTCTCCTTTAAACTAACGAATTAGAGTGCTTCTAGCTGTTCTCTAACGATATTTTATGGAATGAATTTTAAAAACACCTTGTATTTTTCCTTTTTTTTTTCTTTTTGATTGAAATTTATGCAAGTTTAGAAATAAGTCCGTAAAGAATATTGATACTTCTTGTTGTAAGAGTTTGCTTGTCTTTTTCTTTAATTTTTTATTTTTTCACATTTATCCTTTGTACTATGAGATGTAAAAGTTCATGTGATTTTTTTTGTATTTTTGGGATTTATGCTTTGTACATTTGGAAAAATAACTTTTTATCAAATATATTTTTCGTTTATAATAGTTTTTTTTTCATGGGATCAAATAAAAAAATTCAATCTATAATATAAATTCAATCTATATATATATATATATAT
>NW_018165283.1:0-3391 GCF_001263595.1 Phalaenopsis equestris
TTAAAACTACCAAAAATATTTAAACTTTCTTTATTATGAAAACGTCTTTAGTTTAAATAATTGTATTTTTAAAAATAGAAAGTTTTTCAAAAAGTGCATATTATATATCTTCTCTATGGGTTCGATATTCAGTACATAAGCAAAAAGTCCTATATTACTTGATAACGATATGTATAATTGCGTAGTAACCTAATATATATAAATTAAAAGTTAAATTCTTATTTTTCTTCAAGATCAAGTTTTTGGTTTTGTTGCAAAATAAGGAAATATAATTAGAATTATTGTTATACTGTTGCATATAAGCAGTTTCAGGATCAGTTACCATAGTATATGATGGGTGCACTAGAGCAGCTAGACAAGAGCTATGGGATGATCTCAATATCATCAGTCAGCATGCTATTGAAAGATGGCTGGTGGGGGAGCGGGGGGGAGGGGTGTTAACTCTCTTGCCTCCCCCTCTGAAAAGAAAGGAGGCAGCCCCCCTAATTCTTCCATAATGAATACTTTTAATGATAATATTCAAGCTTCAGGTTTGTTTGACTTGGGTTATACTGCTCCTAACTTCACCTAAAGAAGGGCCAGGACAATTTTTTTGCTAATGACCATTGGCTGCAAAATTTCTTTCATACAATAGTTGTCCACCTCAATCTTGTCGGATTTGACCACAGACCACTCCACATCACAATTTTTGCAGCTCACAATCAAGGAAAGACTCCTTTCAGATATTTAAATATGTGACACACCCACAAGGACTTTATCTCTATTATTTCAGCTCATTGGAGAGACATTGATAACCCGAGCCCCTTGATTAGATTGTGGTGCTTACAGAAAAAAGTTGGGAAGGCACTCACACAATGAAATTGAAATACATTTCACAATGATTGGGCAGGAGTTTAACAAGCTGAAAGAGATGTGATGGCTATCGAGTCCCTAGCTGCTAATGGCCTAGCTGATGAAGCTCTTCTTTGGGAAGCTAATGAGAAGCTCCTCACTGTTGTGGCATGGAAAGAAGAATATTTGAAATAAAAGGCTTCTACAAACAAGTTCATGGATGGTGATAGGAACACAAAATACTATCATGCTTGCATCAAGTATAGAAAGAAATGCAACACAATTCAATCTGTACAAGATGAACAAGGCAGATGGATTAAGAGCTCTAAGGATATTGCAGAAAGTGTTCTGGACTGCTGCAAAAGACTTATGCAAAGCCCTGATCAGCATAGAACTCACCTGGATCTTGAATTATTCAGTAAGGATTAGGAATTCACTCAAAACATCAACTTGGCTGAAATCCCTACTGAGGAGGAAATCTGGCAGACCCTTTCCACTATAGACTGTGCTAAAGCAATAGGCCCTGATGGCTTCACTTCTGATTTCTAAGAAAGCTTGGGAGGTAATAAAAGAGGATCTTGTGCTGGCCATTCAAAGCTTCTTCCAGTGTCAAGAGCTACCAAAGTACTTCTGTGCTAGCACCATTATGTTAGTGCCCAAGCCCTCATCTAGAGATCAGTGGAAACACTTCAAAACTATTAGCCTGACAAATGTAGCCTCTAAAATCATTGGTAAGATTCTGGTGAGGAGACTATAACCCTAACTGCAACACCTAGTCATCCCAAAGCAGGATACTTTTGTGAAGGGGAGATATATTGGGGACAATGTACTCCTAACCCAAGAATTACTAAATGATTTAGATAAACCCTGTAGGGGGGAAATCTAATACATAAACTGAACTTAAAGAAGGCATATGACATGATACAATGGGAGTTTGTAATGGCTTCCTTAGAGGATAGGGGGTTCTCCAATGCCTCCTGCTTTATCATCCAAATATGGTTGAAGAGAAATGCGCATTCAGTATTTATCAATGGCCAAGCTCAAGGGTTTTTTACTACCTCAAGAGGACTCAAACAAGGAGACCCTCTATCCTCAATCATTTTTATTCTTGCTTAAAATTATCTATCTAATTGTTGGACAGACCCTCTCAAAAAAAGAACTATGTCAAATACCATCACAAATCCACTTTGGACATTAGTCACCCAATCTATGTCGATGACATAATTATTTTCTTCAGAGCTAGTAAAGCAGCTTCTAGATTAATTCAAACCTGTCTACAGGAATTTCAGGATATATCTGGGCTGATCTTTAACAAAGAGAAATGTCATGTCCTCTTTAGCAAAAGGATCCCTCTCTCCACCAAGCAATGGATACTCAACCTCACTGGCTTCACACCTATGTCAACTCCATTCAAATACCTAGGTGTTCCTCTTCTCAAAGGTAGAACTAAACTAACTCACTTTGATGATGTGGTTAGCAAAACAAACTCCCAATTACAACGTTGGACAAACTCATTTATTTCTAATGGTGGAAGGATTACACTACTGAGAAGTATCCTCACCACCTTCCCTTCTTATTTCCTACAAATGGTTGTAATGAAGAAAAGCACTCAATTGTTACTTAAAAGATCCTTTAATAGGTTTTTATGGGCTGGCTAGAGGAAACTGCTACACTGGGCAAGTTCGCAAAAACTAGCCAAACCAACTACTGCAGAAGGCATGGGCTTTAAAGGTCTTCAACATCTTCAACACTTAAGTTTATGCATTGGTGATTCTAGAATTCGGGTCGATCTTCTGAAAGTTAGAAAAGATGCAAAAAATCTATTCCTTTGGGACTTAGGACAAGGTAAGCTAAGATTTTGGTTGGATAGATGGTGTCCAAAAAATTTCTTCAATCCAATTCCAGGGGATTATGATATTGAACTCTTGGTTGAGGATTACTAGGAAGGGAACTCCAGGTCTGCTGAATTCCTGCTTTCTTTTCTGGATCAACATTCTGCTAAGCTGATTTCAAAACTGCCCTTTGATAGAACCCAGGAAGAAAAATTGGTGCTTGATGCGAAACCCACTCAAAGCCTCACCAAAACTATGTACACTAACCTATATCATTGGGAGGTTTTGCCATGGGGGGAATATCTTTGGAATAATTATCTTACTCCATCTATGTCTTTCTTTTGTTGGAGAATTTTCCATAAACTGCTACCCACTGATGATATTCTGAAACTTAAGGATTTGAAGGGGCCTTCAATCAGCTATTTGTGTATGGTTGATGAGGAATCTATAGACCACCTTTGTTTTGGCTGCAACTTCTCCTAGGAAGTTTGAAACTCTCTGATACAACATATGCAGGTCAATACAATGCAGCGCGGCATAACATTATAGACTGTTGGAGTGGACTGTTATGCACCAAATTGGGGCCAATTCCTTTTATTGCTACTTAGTTTATTTGAGCTACCAGAAACCAAATAAAATTTGAAAATAAGTCTTTCACTGAGGTTAAGGTCGCTGCCAACTACTTAGTATTTATCATAAAGCTAATCCAACGAAAGAAATTTCCCTAC
>NW_018165283.1:3415-5461 GCF_001263595.1 Phalaenopsis equestris
GTGTAAGAGCTTTGGAGTAATGCCGCAAGAAAGCCACCACCATTAAGTAACTAGGGTTTAGGTTGAGTTGGAGGACTAAAAAGGAGTGCCAAGTCAAAATGTCCTTCATAGATGTCACATGGTATATGGACATCCATATGAAGAACGTGTTAAAAGTCTATGAATAATCCTAAAAGACATACTAGCAACCAAAATTATATCAGACTCGAGTATCAGCAATGCAACGGGAGTCCATAGAAATCAAACATCATTACTAAATAATATTCTAAATATTTTCAAACACATAATAAAAGTTAACATTCTAAATGTACTCAAACCATAACAAGAACTGAAACTGATCTCTCCAACTCCTTTTTAATCTAATTAGATGTAAAAGAACTCAGATATAAACACAAGAACAGTTTACATCGTCAAACACAAAAAATGACAACCACCGGATGCTGATAAAAAGAAGCAGCATCAATGTAAATGGGAAATTTACATGCATACCACACCATTCTTATGTTTTGACATACCTAACACCTAAAGTTTGGTATTTACATTTATAACCCAGTATTAAAAATCAAGGCATGGAAAGATACATTGCACTTTTTTTAAAATTACTGATAATGAAATTTTTAATGCAATGTCAAAAATTTACCAGAAATTTTAGCACCACTCAAAACTTGCAACCACAAAACAATCAAACACATCACTTGAACTTAAATAGACACCAATGTTTATATATATATTATCAAATAATTTGAAGGAGGCATTCCTCGAAATATAATGTTTGCAGATATCTAAAACACACAAAAAGATAATTCTCAAACATTGAAGACCATTCTTATCTTGGTTCAAAAAAAAAAAAAAGAAACAGAAAACAAAAAAGGATCAAGAACAAAGTTCAAAGCCACTCCATTAACCCCGAGAAAAAATCCAAGGGGAAATTTTGGCTAATCAGTTGCAAGAATTATTTTGAAGGAAGATTGAAAATTAAAAAAAAATGCATCCAGTACATCCACATGAAAGAAATAATAAAATCCTACCATTATGTGTTCATGATCATCATCATCATCATCATCATCAATAACTCAATCTCATGAATCCGAAAAAAAACTTTGAAAGCATTAGCCCCCACTACCTGAACCATACTTCTTTCTGAAACCAACACCTGAAGCTTATCATAATCAGCAAGCACACCAACACCCGCAACATCACACGACCCCCTTGAATAGAGATTTAGCACCCTCATTCTTCAAAATCTGCTTGAACGCATCCAACGAGCCCTTGTACTTGACGGCTTCGCCGGACGTCATCATCATTCTTCTACGAACAGTGTCGATCGGATACGAGGCAAGACCCGCAAAGACCGACACCAATTGTAATACCCCATCCAAGCAAGAAACTTGCAAAGAAGTTGTCTTGTAAGACACCAACCAAAACAACTGGTTTCAAGGAATCATACATTCCGAAGTAGAGTCTGCGGTACACTATGATGCCGACGCAAGAGATGTTGAAGCCACGATAGAGTCCGTCGACGCCATCAGATTGAATGGTCTTCCTGTAAACATCAACGAGACCATTGAACTGCCTTTCACCTCCTTTCATTCGGTAGGGTCATGAACCTACTTGATGAGCAACATGTGAATGATCTTACATTATTCTTATAACTGTTCGAGGTGCATACTTAAAGGGATATGGTGATACCTGAAGTTGGTATTCATGAGCCAATATATCAAAGATAGTCGTATTCATAGCTTTAGGCCTCATAAAAAAATTTAAATGTACCCAATTAATTAGTGTAGTGATTATGTTAGAAACTAGAAGTAAGATAGTGAGATGCGATGAGTTGAAGGAAGAATTGATCTCATTTATCAAGTGTGTTTGTGGTTGTGTTACAACAATATAGAGGACTTGGAGAACACTCAAATATATATTTCTATGCTGATACCTATTATTAGTAGACTTTCTTTAGTTTAATTTCATTTCAACATGTTTTAGTTTAAATTTATTTTCTATTGCAAATTTTCCTGTCCTCATGAATATTTGTAGATTTTTTTGATA
>NW_018165283.1:5561-7435 GCF_001263595.1 Phalaenopsis equestris
AACTTCAATTAAAAATTATCCAAAATTATGATTTCTGATAAACCTAACAACATAAAGATCGGTTCAATCTGATTCAAATCAAAGCTTGGATTAAGCTATTAAATCATATTTGGAAGCTTTCAGTACATAATTTGAAAGGTCAAATAGATTTCAATTTGACAAACTTATGGTTAAATCTAGTGTCTCAATAATACAACTCAACAAGTCTAATATCGCTCAATTTAGACACTATTAAGGCACTCAAATGTCTGCAAAATATCATTTCATCAAGTGGATATCTCTAAGTTATTTGATGAAGTGATCTAAATTCCTTCCTTATTCATAGCCTATACCCATAAATAGAGCCCTACCACCTCCCTTTCTAAGCAGGGTACTAGACCTTAGATTGAGAGCAAATCCTTAAGAAGGATCAAGAGGAGCTGAAGCTATGTGTAGTTTCTACAATAAAGGTCCCGCATTTCTCCTTGCTCCTATAGCTACATACTACCTTTGACCACTGTTTTCCGCCCACCATTGACCATCGTTGCCTCACCCCCCTCACCCCACCATTGCGCTGCATCACGCGAACCAACTTTGTCTAAAGATAATGCAATAACACACCTAAAAAAAAACGTAGCGACACAATCCTAAGATGGTGTAACCATTCACCACTGAAGATAATGTAATGATGTACCACAAAGATGTAACAATTTACCTCGAATACGGCGCAACGATGTGCCTTACATACAACATAACAACACACTTTGATAACGATGCAACAATACACCTTACATACGATGTAATAATGTATTTCGCATACAGTGCAATGACGTCTCCTGAAGATAGTGTAACAATGCATTCCAGAATAACTACTTGCAACAGTTGTTCTCAGGATACAATGACTTTTTTTGGACTCTTGAGACTCTCTTCTTGCAGCTCACCACTACGGCCTACGCGAATAACTATGATCAACATGGTCCATAAGTCTTACAACTCTAGCCTCTATTATTTACGAATATTATCCCAAACTCATGTAGCTCTCAACTCCGATTTTTGTAGCTTACAGATGTTATCACAATTCATGTAATTCCCAACTCCTGCCTCTATGACTTGCAACCGTTATCATAGATTATACATCTCTCAACTATGACCTATATGACCTACAAAAGTTATTACAGCTCCTCGTTACAACCTATATGACCAACTACGACCTATGCGACCCAGAACTATTCTAACTCTCAACTCTAGCTTCTGCAGTGTACAGATTAAATAGTTAAATCTTGGGTATAGGCAACACCTCCTTAGTATTTAATGAAATTCACACACATATTAAGGGTGCCATTGAGCCAATTCAGCTAATGGGTCTACTTGGGCTCGACTCGTTAACAAGCTCACAAGCTAAGCTAGTTGAGCCACGAGTTCTAGTTCAAGCTCAGATTCAAGTTCCTATATTATGCGAGCTCAAGTTCAAGATTAACCCAACTTGGCTCAGAAATATTAAAACGCTCGAATAAGTTAATTAACAATAATATAAATCAAATTGATTAATAATATGAAAAATATAAAATAAAATCGTGCAACTTGACGTTATTTTTGAAATTAAAGAATATGCGCTCCCACTAAAAAAATAAAACTTTAATTCACTATATGTGAAAACAATCGAGTTAGAGAAATTGAATCTTTCAATGGATTCAATTATGCTAAATTCAAAAATATCGAATGTTGTCTCTATTTCTTATGATTATTTAGTATCAACGCTCGTTTGGCTAACTACACGACTAATTGTGGTTGAGAGTTGGCAGTCATCGATGACTAATCTCTCTCTCTCTCTCTCTCTCTCTCTCTCTCACACACACACACGCGCGCGGGTGTAAAAGAGCCTCGAGTGAGACACC
>NW_018165283.1:7466-8235 GCF_001263595.1 Phalaenopsis equestris
ATATATATATATATATATATATATATATGCATAGGTTAAGGACGTTAAAAATGCTCTATATGTAGATATCAAATCTTAGGTGTTCAAATGTAAATACATAAGAATTGTGTGGTATGCACGTCAATTTTCGAATGATATAAAATCATTGATAATCATGTAATACAAATAGGTGGGGTTGCTTTTCACGTGTCCATCTAACCCGATTTTGGTGCGGGGAGTCCGCTAATAACCGAACACAACAATAGAAACGGGGAAGGGTTTGCGTGTACAAAGATTCAGCCAACGACAGAAAAAAAAACCCTAAGCGGGGCGTGAATATATCGAGGTTTAAGCGGGTAATTCCCCAATTTTAATGAGAACAATAACGTCCTTTTTATTAGGCCATGGAGCTCAACGCGGAACACAGTGTGAAGATGCAAAACCATTGTTTTGGCTACGCAAATTTACAACACCACCGAAAACTTCCCTCTCCAAACAGAGTGTATTTTCTGTCCGGATTCTTGACGTAGCTCGACGTGCCGCGGATGTTATTCTTGAATTATTTTCATATTATTTCTGGATTATTTTCAATAATCTCGAAATTAATAAGAAATAACTCAAAAATAAAGATCGCAGGTTATTTCGGGATTATTGAAAATAATACTGAAATAATATAAAAATAACTCAAAAATAACATTCGCGACACTTAGAGCTACGTCAGGAGTCCGCTAGAAAAATTAGGCCTCCAAACAACTCATTAGTTGCTTTCCAAAACGAAAGCACATAAAAG
>NW_018165284.1:0-24578 GCF_001263595.1 Phalaenopsis equestris
ACACCCATCTTCCTATTTGCCAATCTTCCCTTACAAATAAATTTGTGATCTATAACCCCAACTTACTCCACATTAATTCGTATATATTTATTTAATTAGAGATCCTTTGGCATCACTTTTATATTATAATTTAATTTAATTTTATTTATGCTTTATCTTGAAATAAGCCATTTTGATTATTGGTCCTTATTTTAAAAACAATAAAGACATGTGAATATTGTTATAAGGGCAAAGTTAATTTGTTTTTGAAAAAATAATACTTAAAAAATCACCAAACAAACACGTTCTTAAAAAAAAAAAAATCACCAAACAAACACGTTCTTAAAAATAAAAAAAAAAAAAAAAAAAAAAAAAAAAGAAAAGATACCAAATTAGCCTTTTAAAATAAAAATAAAATAAAATAAAATAAAATAAAATAAAGATACCAAATTAGCCTTTAAAAATTTCATACATTCTCTATAATATTCAACTTATGATATTGAAATCTATATAATTGGGCTTAGCTCTATGGTGTTTTTATTCATCAGTTTTTTATGTGAAAAATCTCAAATACTATTGGTAAAAATTTCATATAGATATTTGAGATTTCAATACCATACCCCCTAAATGTTCCTTTCACTTGAACACAAAAGACATCTCCAATTCTTCATCAAAGGATATATTTTTGAGGAAATATCATAGATTAATAACACTTTTTCTTTATGTATGTAAACGAATATTATTGATCTACTTTAAGAAAACGTAAATTTAACTATTTTTAAAATTAATTATATCTTTAAATTTAAGTATAATAGGGGTCTAAATAAGAGAAAACTTTCATAAATGCTTATTTCTTAGAAAGACCTCGCATTGAGAAAAATTATTTCATACGGATGCCGTATGCAGAAATGTCAACAAAGATGTATTTCGGTGGACCTCATCTTTTATTATTTTTATATTTTTAAAAAATTGATCGATGGATCTATCGACAGTGGAGATCAGACACCTTATATATTTCTGCTTACGGTGTCCGTATGAAATAATTTTTCCCACATTGATCGAGAGTATTGACAACTAAATAGGCAAAAAAAAATTAACACAACGGCTGTTTTATGTCCATTAGGCACAGAAAAACTTGAGGACAAAAAATTGCAGTCCCAACGAAAGCCTCCAATTAACAAATGTCCAATTTACCTTTTCAAGGTATATTTAACGAAAGTTTTATTTTATTATTTTAAGAATGTAAGTGCTGAAATTTAAATTTGAACTACTCTCTAGAAGTACTACTAATTAAAACACTGCAATTACTCTGCTTGCTCACCGTGTTCCGAGGTACTTGCTCCAAGTGTCGTAGAGCATTCATTTTTCATCGTTAGAGAAAAAAAAAATAGTAGTTCCGTTAGAATTTCATTTTCCAATAATAATCTTACTCTTTTAAGATTGTGTTTGGGGTATTTCAAGATAAACAGTTTATTTTGAAATATTGCACGTAGGTCGATTACGGGATTTGACCTGCGATATGCATTTAGTGTAAAATTGAAACTGCGTTTTCAGATAAGCAGACAAAACACGCGTCCAAACTGTACCGCGACGTCTTCAAAAACGCCACCGTACTTATAAGCTGCCCCAAACAGGCCCTTAAAATTTCCAATTAATTAGATTATTGAGCAATTTACCTATACCACCCAATTCCTATGATATATATATATATATATAATTTCTTATATTAATATCATAAAAAAACTTCTATGACATAAAAAATATGTCTATCTTAATTTAAAAAAAATAAAATACATCTTTTTATACGTATGTGAGGTTACATGAATGTAAAGATTGAAGCATATTAGAGACTTAAATACATTTGAATTGAGTGGTAAATCTTCATATATTATTTTGAGTTGTTGATTAATTTATTTTTGATATTAATTAATTGTATTTATTTTAAAATAAAAAACTAGGGAAGCACAATGTACTTGTACAACTGTGTGTTTTTACTTGATCGATACCTGATGATATATTTTTAAAGTTTTATTATTTGAATTCCTAGCTTAAAATTCTTCCAAGTGTAAAACGAGAAAAAAAAAAACAAAATAGATATATTATATAATATAAAGAAAATTAAAATCATTATGTTAATTTTTCATTATTTTATTTATATGGTCCACTGTTATTTATTTTAATAGTAATTAATTAATTAATTAAAAAGAAAAGGGTCATGTCTTTTCTCAATAGACACTGTATCCTTTTGCTTTAATTAAGTAATTAAATTATCCTAAATGAAGGGTCATGTTCCTTCTCAATAGACACCACATCCTTTCAATTTAATTAATTAATTAAATTATCTTAAATCTTTCACCATGATGAATGGTGGTTAATAATGAATAACTAAGAGAAATGTTGTGTCTCTTCCCAAGAGACTTATCTTTTCTCTTATAAATAGGAAAAGTGTCATCTCTCTCATAAGAAGAAATATATCTTTTCTTTCTATCGGAAAGTACGGAAAGAAATAAGGATTAGAGAGAGAAATTCTATCTCTTCAATTTGAATTCTACGATCATGAATACAGGTATGTATATCTCATTTATGGGTATGTGAAATTCATAAATTCAAAGATCTTGATCATTTAATTTTATGAATTTTGGGTCATGAAGTTGGATTTTATAAATTACAAATCCAAACATGTGGTATCAGAGCCTCGGTTGTTGAATTTATGATTTTTAATTTAATTTTATTTCTGTTTATTGCATAAAATTTTTGCTGTAGATTAGATCTTGGATTAGATCTTGGAATTAGATTATTCTTGGAATTAGATTATTAAAGTTAATCGGTGAATTGAGATATTATTATTTATTTGATGTCTATATTATGTTTAATTTGTTAGTCACCAACGTGGCAAAATTAGTATGTTTAATAGTCATCAAATTAAATAAATTCAATTACTCATACGTATGTGATGCTTATTATGAAATAATTTTGTATTTAAGTATGAGTAAATTGAAATTCATGGATTATAAAATATTTGTGGATCACCCAAAAGTTGATTATTTGTTTTATAATTTTTGAATATGATTGTGGCATATTTATATACTATATTTATAGATTGTGGCATATTTATATACTTGGTTAGATATGTTTATATATCTAAAGATAATATGCATGTTTAATCTGAGTATAAACAAATGACAATTATGTGAAACTAACAATTAAGCATCAATTATGTTTATTATTATGTATTGTTATATCACCCAAAGGTGATTTTCAATACACTACTAAAATTTTAATTTAATTTGATTTGACATGAATATCTATTTAAGTTCAATACTCAAAGCGTTGATGTATGAGCATGTTCTATTTATGTGGTATCTACTCCTGTTTCTCTTATTCGCAAGCTACATCACATCTGTTCAAAAATTCAATGGGCTTAATTTCTCTGAATGCCTGAGTAAGTTTAGTTTCACCTTGGTGTTCTTGATCTTGATTTAGCACTTACAACTGAGAAGACCCCTTCTCCTACTGATTCTAGCAGTACTGAGCAGAAATCTTTCTATAAAGCTTGGAAGAATTTGAACAGATCAAGCTTAGTATTTATGTGAATGACTGTAGCAAACAACATTAAATGTACATTTTCTAACACTGAAAAATGTTAAGGAATTCATAAAATTTGCTAAGGAATGTTCTCAGTCTGACTCTGCTTATAAGTTTTTTGCTGGAACATTATTAAGTACTTTAACCAACATAAAATTTGATGGTTCTCGTATTATGCACGAGCATGTTGTTGAAATGACGACATAGCAGCAAGACTTAAGACTCTAGGAATGAAAGTGAATGAAAATTTCCTTATGCAGTTTATCATTAACTCTTTACCTCATGAGTTGACTTCTGAGTATAGTCTATTTCACATGAATTATAACACTATGAAAAATAAGTGGAATGTGAATGAACTGCAATGTATGCTCATTCATGAGAAAGCAAGGATTAATAAAGGAGAAAATCACTTCATGAATATCATGGGTCATCAAATCATGGGTCATCAAAGAAGGGTCATCAAAGAAGAGCTGTAAAGAAATATGGAAAGAAAAATGGAAAGGGCAAGCAAGGACCACTAAAGATTAATGTGTCATCTACTTAAATCTACAAAGGGGAACATAAAGAAATTAAGTCTCATTTTTGTAGAATGGCTGGACACTTTCAAAATGAGTGTCTGAAGTGCAAATACTGGTTTGAAAAGAAAGATAAACCTTGTGTTTATGTATGTTTCAAATTAAATTTGACAGAAGTTCTTTATAATACTTGGTGGATTGATTTTAGTTGTACCACTCATGTTTCTAATACATTGCAGGGATTCCTTACAACCCAAACCATAAACAAAAATGAAAGGTTTTGTTCATGGGAAACCGATTTAAAGCTCCAGTTGAAGCCAATGGAACCTTTCAATTGATTTTAGATACTTGACATCATTTACACCTTTTTCAAACACTTTAAGTTCCTTCTATTTCTCGTAACTTGATTTCATTGTCTAAATTTGATTATGTTGTATACTCTTTTAAATTTGGGAAGAGATGTTTCAGTTTATTTAAAAAAAATCATCTTATTGGTTTTGGTATTCATTGTGATGGTCTATATAAGCTTAAGCTTGATAACCTTTTGCTGAGACTCTCATGACCTTGCATCATAATGTTGGTCCTAAACACGGTTTTATGAATGAAAGTCTAACTTATTTCTGACATAAAATTTTGTGTCATATATCTAAAGAAAGAATTGAAAGATTGATAAAGAATGAAACCATTAATGATTAGATTTCACTGATTTTGACATCTATGTGGATTGTATTAAGGGGAAAGACACACTTAAGAAAGCTGCCACAAGAAGCACACAACTCCTTAAAATTATACACATTAATGTTTGTGGGCCTTTTGATGTTCTATCTTTTGGTGGAGAAAAATATTTTGTCACCTTTATCGATGAATTTTCACGTTATGGGTATGTCTACTTATTGCATGAAAAATTTCAATCACCAGAAGCCTTAAAGGTTTTTATAACTGAGGTTGAGAGACAATTAGAAAAAAAAATAAAGATCATCATGTCTGATAGAGGTTGTGAATATTATGGAAGGTACAATGAATCTAACAAGGCCCAGGTTCATTTGCTAAATGCTTTTAAACTAATGACATATGTGCTCAGTACACTATGCCAGGAACACCGTAACAAAAATGGTGTTGTAGAAAGGCAAAACCGTACTCTGATGGAAATGGTCAGGAGTATGATGAGCAATTCTTCTTTAACCTTATCATTCTGGATGCATGCTTTAAAGACCACTGCATATTTGTTAAACAGGATTCCTAGTAAGGCAATTACAAAGACTCCCTTTGAACTGTGGACAGAAAGGAAACCTAGTTTAAGGCACCTGCATGTTTGGAGCTGCCCAATAAAAATAAGGATTTATAATTCACATGAAAAGAAAATGGATTTAAGAACAACCAGTGGTTTCTTTATTGGTTATCTAAAAAAGTCAAAAGGATATTGATTTTATTGTCCTAACCACAGTACAAGAATTATTAAAGCTGAAAATGCTAAGTTCATTGAAAATTGTGAAGTTATTGGGAGTTACATGAGTGGATAGGATAAAATACTCAGGATAGAATACTCAGTTAATCAATTGATGTTTCATTTAAGAGTTATATGAATGGATGCCCCTAAAGCAAGTTTAAGTTATTTAAGCTTATGGTGTCCATAATTAAGGTCAGGCTTGTAGTGTTTAAATATGTTAATCATCAATCATGTTATCCTCTAAGTCCGATCAATCGAGTTTAGACATCGAGCCTAGGTCACTACTAAGCCTTTAACAATCATGATAGGTGAAATGGTGATTATCAAGATTTTGATTTTAAGTGATATATATCCTTATTGAATGATCACATCATCCTCAACTTTGGGCTTAAGAAAAGTAAATTATCATCTTTTCTATCTTAAGTCCATTATTTAAGAATCATTTGATCTTAATTGAAAGATTAGGAGAGAAGATTAGGAGAATTATGATTTTGTTGATGTTGTGAAAGGGTGGTGAGTGAGTTTCTACCTTTTAGCCCCATTGTATTTTAGTCATCCAAACATGTTTATTAAGATCAAAACTACCCATTAAGATCATAACTCACTAAACACAACTCAAATGAATTTAAGGGTTTAGAGTGTCATATTCATGTGGTAATTACAATATCTAGAAGAGAATATGTGGACCTCTCAAAATTTAATTTGATTTAATTATTCATTTAAGCTTAAAAAATAGTAAAAAATAGGATTATTAGAAATTAATTTATTTGGCCTTCCAAGATAAAGTTTTAATTTAAGAGAAAATTATTAGAAGTCTCCCTAGGTCAAAGAAATACTTGGACAAAGTCTCATGATTTTTTGAATTAGATTATTATAATTATTTTAATGGGAAAAGAAGAAAAATCCATTTTTAAACCTTTTAAAATTTATTTTTCACTTAGGAAAATTAAAAAAAATATTTTAATTAGTCCCAAGTGATCAGAGAAAAATTTGCACATTTTGAAATATTTTTATAGTTTTGAGATTTTTAATTATTTTTATTTATTTTAAAAATCAAAATAAGGCTAAAAAATTAAATATTTTCTAAAAAATAATTTTTTATTTTTTCTATGTGCCTTTGATCACAAGGAACTTAGAAAACTACTTTTTATAATTTTCCCAATTGTATTTAATTTATTATAATTATTTTTGTACAAAAATAAAAGGTTCCTTAGAAAATCCATTTTAATACTTGAACTTAATTAAATAATTTTCAAATTTTTACAGTGAATAAAAATAATATTTATGAACAATGTGGGATTGATTTTGTTAATTTTTAATAAGTATATAATATACAAAAATTTACACAACATATTCCTTTTTAATTAAATATAGAAATTCACAAGATAATTCAAAGCATCATGATATTTTTCCTAGACTTCTCTAATCATAGGAAACCTACTAAAATTATTCCCATAATTTTTCAGATGATATTTTGATTTATATAATTAAAATAGCCAAAATGGTCACCTTAGCTTGAAAATTAAGGCTAAAAGTATAGAGATGCCCTATGACCTTAGAAAAATCAGAGAACATCCCCTCTGTGATAAGGAATAAGTTTTAAAAATTTTAAGCAATGGTGAACAATGTTTGGTCATAATGAATTAAAATACTCCAGAGGGTATTTAATTCATTAAAAATCAGAAAAGAGGAAAATAATTGTTATTTTAAGTCCACATTATCCTCCTCTATTCACTGAGCAAGAGGGTATTTTTATTTTATTTTTAGAGGGTATTTTTATTTTATTTTTATTCACTGAGCAAGAGGGTATTTTTATTTTATTTTTAGGATTTTTCTAGAAAATGATATGGATTTTTGAAGTTTAGGCATTTAAAATAATGCAAAAAACTCTATTTTTCTATTTATCCAGCGCAGCGCTGACTGGATCCTAGGTGGCTCCGAAAGAACACACGCCACTCCACCATTTGAAGCTGCCAGCCACGTAACTACCACGAGGACAACGCTTTACGGACCATATCCTCATTCGGCTTCATTAGGACCGTCTAATGGATAAACGCGCGATCGGACGACATCCGTTCATCGTCCCCAAGTGACCTATCCCGTAAGCCGTTCACTCTAAAATCTTAAGATCTTCGCCTAGACTCAACTAAATTGCATGGGGTTTGTTTCTAAACCTTCATCTACTCAAGGCAAACACATTTATATGATATTAAATACAATAAATACGTATGGAGAATCAACAAAGGCTCAGATTAGGGTTGGGATTCAATACCTTTGTCAGAGAGGGGAGGCGTCAATCAGATGGTTGTGTTAGGTTTGATTGGTCCCAACGAACCTCCAAAGGAAGTTTCAAACCTTAATGAATTGTCTAGTTATGATTTTGATCAAGCTCGATTTCAGGTGTTGGTCTAGAGCTATGCTAGAGGCTATTTCAGAGGGGGCTTTTGTGGGGAATCTACCTCTTTCGCTGTGGGGATGGTGTGTGCACAATTAATTGAAGTTTAGTGCACTGTGGTGGAGTGGAGAGATCTATGCTGCTTTTAGGGCAAATTTTAGCGAAAAAATTGGCTCTAAGGGGTGACTATCCGTGGCTGAGAGCAAGGGGATTGCACTCGGGATGGTTTGGAGAAGCTCTGGTGAGATTTTGACAGAGTTTCCTTAAGGTTCCAAGAATTCTCTTCTTTGGTCTTGGAGGGCTTCATTTAAAGCCATGGCTGCCTGGTGGAGCTCATGGCTTGGAGTTAGGTGTTAAAGCTTGCTGAGGTGGAGGGAAGAAATGCTCCAATGGCCAATGGGAGTGAGCCATGTCAGGGAGGTTTAATTTTTGGTTTTGGCCACTTGGAGCTCCCTTGGGCTGGTTGTTTCCGGTGGCTAAGGTGGTGGCTGGCCAGAGTATGGTCACTTCTTGGCTCAGGGAGGCTAGAGGGTGCTTAATGATGGTTAACCCCTAATAGTATGCAATGATGGCCAAGATATTTGAGTTTATTCCAAATATGGGGTGAAATCCATGGTGAAATCCCTTAAATCAAGGGACCATTAGTCCATAGCTCATCTTGGCTGGTTTAGGGTGGTTTATCCTGGTCCATAGAATGTATTTGGTGGCTGTGGTGTCGTTAGATTGGTGGCTTATGCATGACTAAGTCAATTTTGGTGCATGGGTTCAATTTGGATCAAAATGGCTAGAAGTTGGATTTGGGTTAGGCTCGCCATGACATTGAGCTCAATTGATTGATCAAAATTGTGTAGATGATTGTCATGAAGGTTTTTTTGTGAAGGATTGAAGTAATTTTGAGTTCAATTGGAAGCTCAATTTGATGAATTTTGAGATTTTGGTCAATTTAGGGGTGTTGGGTTAAACTTGAGTCTAGGTTGGGCTAGGGTTGGGTTAGGTCCAAATTGATAATTGAAAATGGTCTATAGGAATGTCATGAAGAGTTTTCAACATCAAGTGGGTGTCAGTTTTGGGGTTTGGGTATTCAATTTGGTGGAATTTGGGGACATAGCCAAATTGGGGGAAATTTGGAGATTTTGAATGTGGGTTAAAATTGTGTAAAATTGAGGCTTTAACAAGGCCAATTGAGGGTGTAATTTGATGTGTAATATTGCTAGTAAGAATTTAGGATTCAAATTGAGGCAATTGAGTGGGCTATGGGGTTCAATTGGTTGAGATTGTCAATTGGTTGAGTGAGATTGGGTCATATAGTCAAAATTGGGGGTTTTGACTTGGATCAAAATTGAGCTCAAAGCATCGGTCAATTAGGCTTGGATTTAGTTTTTATTGATCATATGAATGATTAATTTGAGTTTAGTATTAAAATTGATGGGAATTAGGGCCAAATTGATGGACATTTGGGATAAATTTGAGGAATATTGGCCTTTAAAGGCAATTTGGGGGTTTTAATTAAAATGGTCAAATTGGCCAAATTGGGTTGAATTGAAGGGTCCAAATTGGGTTTGGAGACATTTGAAGTGATTTTGGATGTTTTGGGAAAGTTTGGGGTGCCTAGGATTTTTTTGTAATTTTGGCAAATTTGAGGGTATTTTGGTAATTTTTGGCAATTTTGGGTGGTTTTGATAAATTTGGGAATTTTGAAATGGTTTGAAATAATTTTTGAATAAATTTAGGTATTTTGGGTGAATTTGAGAATTTTGGCCAAATTTAAGGTTTCAAGGGTATTTAGGTAATTTAGGTGAATTTAGGGGCAAAAGGTCAAGTTGGATATTTTGGTAGAATTAGGGTGCCAACAACTAGATATGGGCTATGGACCAATGAAATCCCCATATGGGTCCTCTATGCACTGGTCTTAGCTAAACCTTAGCCTAGGGCTAATGGGTCTAGGGGGACCATCAACATGAGTCTCCCAAAAGATTAAGGGATCAAAGCCAACAAATCTAGGTTTTAGGGTTGTGACTGGGTATAGTTGATAGTGAGTGTAAGTAAGTGAAATAGCTCCAAACCAACACCCAAAGTTAGCCTTAAGGTCAAGCAGCCTTATAGGGACTCTTCTTGTGATCCTCCATACTGAGGTTAGGACCAATATGTGGAACTTTAAGTTGAGCAAAAAAGAGTTTAGAGTTTCTAATGGTGAGAGATCTTTTTCTAGTTTTCTAGGTATAGTCAACAGGAAAGTCCTATGGCTAGACCCTAAGCTACTAAAGAGGGGAAACTAAACGTCAACCAAAAGTGAGGTCAACAAATGGACCCCTAATAGGTGTGGTGTGCTGGGCAAGCACACCGCGCGTATTAGCGTTGACCGACGAGATCAGCAAAACCAACACAGACTTCTAAGCCAACAGACATAGAATGAGGTGTAGAATCGAGTGCTAGCTATTCTTGCTAGGGAATTAGCAAGAAAAATCTGATTGAAATCAAGGAGTAGCAACTCTCGCTGAGGATTGGAGAGTAGGTCTGAAATTATCAAGTTTCAGGTGTTTTTGGAGGAGGGGAGTCAGTGTTTAGGTATTGACTCTGAGGTGGGAATTGAAACTTAGGATTCAATTTAAAAAAGGGAGAATCAGAATTTAGGTACGAATCTCGAAAAGGAGGGAATAAAAAATTAGGTACTGATCCCGAGATGAGAATTGAAATTTAGGTATCAATTCCAAAAGAGAGAGGAATCAGAATTTAGATATCGACTTCGAAAGATAATAATCAGAATTTAGGTACTGATCCCAGAAAGAAGGGAATCAAAATTTAGGTACTGATCCCGGGATGACAATTAAAATTTAGGTATCAATTCTAAAAGAGAGAGTCAGAATTTGGGTACCGACCTCAAAAGATATGAATAAGAATTTAGGTACTGATCTCGAGATGAGAATTGAAATTTAGGTATCAATCTCAAAAGAGAGAGTCAAAATTAAGATACCGACCTCAAAAGGCAGGAATCAAAATTCAGGTAATGATCCAAAGATGAGAATTAAAATTTAGGTACCAATCTTGAAAAGGAGCGAAATAGAGTTTATGTACAGATCCTAAAACCAAAATGAGAATTGAAATTTGGGTATCAATCCCAGAAAGAGAGTCAGAATTTAGGTACCAACCTCAAAAGGTAGGAATCAGAATTTAGGTACTAATCTCGAGATGAAAATTTAGGTATCAATCTCAATCTCAGAATGAGAATCAGAATTTAGGTACCGACCTCAAAAAGGTAGGAATCAGAATTTAGGTACTAATCTCGAGATGAGAATTGAAATTTAGGTATCAATCTCAGAATGAGAATCAGAATTTAGGTACCGACCTCAAAAATGTAGGAATCAGAATTTAGGTACTGATCCCGAGATGAGAATTGAAGTTTAGGTATCAATCTCAGAAAGAGAGTCAGAATTTAGGTACCGACCTCAAAGCCTAGGAATCAGAATTTAGGTACTGATCCCGAGATGAGAATTGAAATTTAGGTATCAATCTCTAAAAGGAGGGAATCAGAATTTAGGTAATGATCCCGGAATGATAATTGAAATTAAGGTATCAATCCCAAAAGAGAGAGAGAGACAGAGTTGGAATTTAGGTACTGACCTCGAAAGATAGGAATCAGAATTTAGGTACTGATCCTGAGATGAGAATTGAAATTTAGGTATCAATTCCAAAGAGAGAGTTGGAATTTAGGAACCGACCTCGAAAAGGTAGGAATCAAAATTTTGGTATTGATCTCAAGATTAGAATTGTAATTTATGTATCAATCTTGAAAAGGAGGGAATCAGAATTTAGGTACTGATCCCCGAATGAGAATTGAATTTAGGTATCAATTCCAAAACAGAGAGTCAAATTTTAGGTACCAACCTCAAAAGGTAGGAATCATAATTTATCATTTAGCATAGGTGACTACTAAGCCATTGAAATTTAGGTATCAATCTTAGAAAGTGAGTCAAAATTTAGGTACCGACCTTGAAAAGGTAGAAATCAGAATTTAGGTGCTGACCCCAAGATGAGAATAGGAGGTCGTGTTCCATTAAAGTGGTATTCCATTAAAGGGGGTCTTATACCAATCTCAAAGATTTGTGTAGAGAATCGGATGCCATGTTCCATTAAAGGTGGTCTTATACCAATCTCGAAGATGTGTGTAGAGAATCAGATGTCGTGTTCCATTTATGGTGGTCTTATATCAATCTCAAAGATGTGTGTAGAGAATCAGATGTCGTGTTCCATTAAAAGTGGTCTTATATCAATCTCGAAGATGTGTGTAGAGAATTAGGTGCCGTGTTCCATTAAAGGCGGTCTTATACCAATCTCGAAGATGTGTGTAGAGAATCGGATGTCGTGTTCCATTAATGATGGTCTTATATCAATCTCAAAGATGTGTATAGAGAATCAGATGCCGTGTTTCATTACAGGTGGTCTTATACCAATCTCAAAGATTTGTGTAGAGAATCGAATGTCGTGTTCCATTAAACGGGGTCTTATACCAATCTCAAAGATATGTGTCATGTGAGGATAGGTATTGGTGAGGAAAATTTGTGAAATTTTGTGAGATTTTGTGCAAAATATGAAATTTCGCGGGGATGTTAAGAAGATTAGTGTAGACAAAGACAGTCGTGTTGCGCGAGCAAAGAGTAAGAGATCTCAAAATCGAGAGGATCAACTCAAGAGATTAGTTTTCTTTTCTTGTTGTTTTATCGCATTTAATTATCAAAAATATATTTTATATTATTTTTTTTAAATTCAATTTTTGTTGGTTGGTATTCAAAAGAGAGTATTTTATTTGAATTTTATTATTATCGAGTTTTTTTTATTGTTTTGTTCTTTGTTCATTGTAGTTTTGAACCAACTTATGGTTCTATGGCTCTTTATCCATCGCACAAAAAGGGAAATATGAACAAACAGACTAAATTTTGAACAAGAATTTTCATTGATCTGCTTCAAACAGGTGTTACAGATTGAACATAGGCTGAAGCATAAAAAGTAAGTACAATATGCTGAACACATCAAAAGTACATATGAAAATATCTCATGCTAGGTACATATCATAAGCTGAGCCTATCTGATACATATGTCATCATATCTATTGTGTCAAAATGTAGTACAAAAAGGTATCTCTTGACTGTCCATCCTCGGTGGAGTGAGCACCTGATCGAGCTGACCTACTAAGTCACGCTCTAGGACAAGAATTCCCTTTGCATGTGCTCAGAGGTGCAACCCTCTCATAGCTCGTATGGCTGTAGCTCTTCTAATTCTGGATCTGGTTGGAATCCATATGACATTTTGCTGTTATCCATCCTTATGAAAGTTATAGACACCCTACGATGTTGTACCCTTGAGATGCAGTGCTTGGTGATGTCTGCTCCATTTCCTTTAAGAATCAGTACTGAACCACAGGTAACGGAATCTCCACAGATCCTTTGAACTCGCCGGGACCAATGACACCTATTTCTTTCCCAAACAGAATGTTGCTCTTACTCATGAAGGAGACCATGTAAAAAGATCTCACAAATTCATGATGGTCTATATGCGGGGGCATGCAATCACCTTCATTGTAGAATTGAAATTTAACAGCTGTTAGGAATGCAATTGGCTGGAAGTATGCTCCATCAAACAATCCTCTTAATCATCTACTTTATCATAGGAGGTAACATATTCACCTTAACATGTCTCAAAATCCCTGGGTGATTTCCTTGTCTGTCTTTGGTGAAATTATAACAAAAATGGTGATTCTGGCTTTTCCATGCATCCATTTCAGTGGTTTAGAATAGGTTCTTTCCATCAGAAGACCAGCTCGACCCCTGTCCCTTAGGTTGAATATACAGTCGAGAATGCTTCTTTCGTCTCTTTCAGAGAAGACTCGGGTGTACAGCTCCAATCCTTCTACTATGTTGACAAATCTTCCTTGAACTTCTTCATAAAATTCAAATTCCCTTTTATTTACTTTACTCATTTTGTAGTATTCTGCCATGGTGATGATCAGCGGCTATCGAGGATGCTCCCTCATTTCAATATCAACAGGAAGCCATGTTGGTGTTGTTTCTGTATTCAGTGGACTTATCACCGATCCATTAAGTGATCGGTGATCTGAAATCCATCATTGACGGACGTGTACTCTCCAGAGTACTGTAGCGCTCTAAGTGGAGGACATTGCAGTCTGTTGCAGTCTGGGCATTCCACAAATGCCCCTGTAGCTGGTATCCACGTGGGAATTTCGGTGTTGCACGTCGGGCAACCCGCACAAATATCATCTGAAACCTCTGGAATTGTTGGCTCTGTAGTGAACTCGAACTCATCCTCTGTGGCAAGAAAACTGGAGTAAGTCTCTCTCATGTATGGATCGTAGATTTTCGCCTCAGGAATCGGGGTAAGCAAGTTCTCTACCTCTTTCTGGCATCTTCTTTTTTCATGAAAGAAAGCTCTATGTTTTCGATGACTGGCATTTCTGCGTTGCGTCCTTCGTAGCAGTGCGTCTAGCAATCTTTTGTCATCAGCACTGACTAAGCCTCCAGTCGGTGCAGTTATCATAGATGGCAGACGAGTAGTCCCCTCCATCGGATCTTGCTGCACTATTACTTTCTTCCCCTTTAGTGAGGAATCTTCCTTGGTGTTGACGTTCAACAGTGATGGTAGCCCTTCTTTTTCTTGACGGCTGACCACGTCCATCAGGGGACCCTCATAGTCTACATCGACTTAACCAAAATCCCTGTCGAAGTCTATGATGCCACCCTACGGTGCCCTTTCCTCGTTAAGTGCAAGATTCCAGCCATGTTTGAAAGGAAAAACCAGTCTCCGTCCTGACATTTTCTCTGTAGATGACAAGACAAACATTAGTGTGCTGAAATTTAGCAGGAACAAGAACAAAACAAAGTGTTTATTAGGGAAAATTTTAGTTTATGTTGGTGAGAAGATCATTTATTTATGTATATATTTTGTTTAATATAGTAAAATATTAGACTTAAAAGTAGGAAGAAGAAAATCAAAGTATGTAAATTTTAAAAGTTTTCATTTTATTGAGGTTAATTTTATTACAAAATTCTTGGACCCGGTCACAGACATTTGGCCAAATAAATAACCCCGGAATGATCAAAATTTCAAATTTCAATTTAAGCAATGTCAAGTAGCATAGTATGACTTCAAGTATCATTTGTTGATCGGCAACATGGGTCTTTCGCCTCAGAGATCCACCAGCTGGTAGGCTCCTCCTGAGTAGACTTTTTCTACGACAAATGGTCCTTCTCAAGTTGGCTCGAATTTTTCACTTATCTTGTGGCATGCAAGAATAGGCCTTTTGAGAACAATTATGAGATCACCAACTTTGAATGTACTTGGGTGGAACAATTTGTCATGAGCTTGTACCATTTTTTCTTGGTCAAGCTCCAGATGCTGTTGTACTTCTAGTCGTTTTCCTTCTAAACTTTCCAATTCTTCAAGTTTGAGTTTTGCACTTTCTTCTGTTGTAAGTTGATTGGTGATAGTGAATCGGAGAGACAACGTCTGGACTTCTAGCAATAGTACGGCCTCAGACCCATATACGAGCATGTAGGGTGTACACTGAGTGAGAGTCCTAAATGTTGTCCAGTAGGCTCACAAGGCTTCTAATAGTTTGTTATGCCAATCTCTTTTGTTTTCATCCAATGTATTCTTCAAAATCTGTACCAATGTTTTGTTGAAAGCTTTGACGAGGCCATTTGCCCTAGAATAGTAGATCGTAGAGTATCTTCAGTCTATCCCGTGTCGCTTGACAAAATTGTTGATTTTGGTGCTCTTGAAGACTGTCCCATTATCATAAATTATTTTGCGCGGAACTTCAAAATGGTAGACAACTTGCCTTTTGAAGAATTGAAGTACATGATATGATGTAACCTCTCATAACGGCAGTGCCTCTGCCCATTTGGAAATGTAATATGTAGAGGCAAGTATAAATATGTGTCCCTTAGAGGATGGAGGGTCTATCAGACCTATTATGTCCGTGCCCCAACACTCGAATGGCCACGAGGCAATGGTTGGGTGCAACACATTCAGAGGTTGGTGCAAAACCACCCCATTCACTTGGCACTGGTGGCATCCGAGTCTCTTGATATTTATTTTCATCTTTGGCCCTGATTGGTGAGTGCCACCCAACTCAGCATGTATTTCTTTGATAATATTCTGTGCTTTTGTTTTGCTAGGACATCGCAACCACATCTAGTCGAATGATCTTCTGTAGAGGACATCACCTACTAAAGTGTATGACATATCTTTTCTTGTGATGTGGTGTGCTGCTGACTTGTCTTCTGACACCTTTCCATTCTGCAAATAATCTATTAATGGCTTGCACCAATCTTCATTGATATCAGCAACTGCAATCAAAGCTTCTTCTTCTTTTCTGAGCTTGTGTAGATTTTCAAGGTTGATTCGAGACAAAACCTGTCTTGCTTGTACCGTAATGTCAATGGAATCCTTCGAAGGACATGCCAATTCCTTTGCAAGTTTTGCTAGAGTGTCATCATGGGCATTATCTCCCCAAGGAATTCGGTAGAAATTTACACCGAGAATCTGCTTGAGTAGCTTCATTGTGTACTGGTGGTATTTTGCTAACCTTGGTTTCAAAATCTTGTATTGTCCAACAACTTGTTGGATGACGAGTTGTGAGTCGCCATAGATAACAATATATGTTATATCCATTGAGATTGCTAATTCCAACCCAATAATTAAGGCTTCATATTCTGCCTCGTGGTTGGTACACTACTCTATCAGGTGGTAAGAGAATCTCAACATACCCTTATCTGATGTAATAAAAATCAAATCAATTCTTGCTTTGCTTGGTATAACTATGCCTGATCCTTTATCTTTTCTGGGTATGACTGTGTCTGATCCTTTGCACCTTCGAAGTACATCTCCCAGCGTTGCGCACTGGAGAATTCTATTTGTAATACTTATTCATCTGGTAATTCTTCATTAATAAGGGACCCAGTTGGAAGTGGGTGTGCAGCGAGGAAATCTTCTAAAATCTGTTCCTTCATAGCACAGAGGGGAACAAAAGTTATATCAAATTGCAAGAAAATTATTGACCATCTTGCTAAACGTCCAGAGAGTGTTGGTCAGGTCATCAAATATTGCAACGGATTAACTTTCAAAATTAAAGTTACCTTATGAGAAAGCATGTAATGCCTGAGCTTCTGGGCGATGAAAATCAAAGCTAGGCAATGCTTCTAAATAGGCGGGTACCTTATCTTCGTTGGTATTAGACGACAACTCAAGTATTAGAGTGCGTTCTCTTTACCCTCTTCATTGATCTGGGTTAAGAGGGCTCCAAGAGAGTCATCTAAGGCCGCAATATAAAATATCAATGGTTTTCCAGAGATAGGGGCTGCCAGAACAGGAGGTGTCATTAAATATTGCTTATCGTCCTCAAAAGCCTGCTGACATTTCTCTTCTCATACGAATTTGACATTCTTTTTAACCAATGCCAAGAAGGGCTGACACCTTCCTGAGAGATTAGAAATAAAACATCTCAGATATGCTAATTTCCCTTGAAAGGAACGTAGCTGTTTCAAGGTTTTGAGTAGAGGCATTTCCAAGATAGCTTAAGCTTCTCCGGGTCGATCTCGATTCCCTGATGATGGACAACAAATCCTCGGAAATTCCCAGAGGTAACGCCGAAGGCGCACTTTAAGGGATTCTTTTTAAGTTTGTACTATTGTAATTGTTCGAACACGATCCTTGAAACCTATCCTTAAAACCTACTAATGGTCTATTTTCTGTTTACTTTTGATGACCAAGTCATTCACATAGCATTCCACTTGGTTGTGAATGAGATTGTCAAAGATCTTTGTCATAGCTCATTGGTATGTCGCTCCAGCGTTCTTCAACCAAAAAGACATCATTGTGTAGCAGAAAATTCTAATCGGCATTTTGAATGCTGTAAGTGCTGCATCTTCGGAAGCCATCTTTATTTAAATGTATCCCGACGATCCGTCCATGAAGGAGAAGATCTCATGTGTAGCAATGATATCCACCATCATTTATGGTATTGGCAACGAAAATTCATCCTTTGGACACGCTTTGTTCAAATCTCTGAAGTCGACACATACACAAATTTGTCCATTTTTCTTCTTGATAGGTACAATGTTAGCTAACCATGTCGGGTTTTGCTCTTCCCATACAAAGTTAGTGTCTATTAATTTCTTCTTCTCGATAATGACTTGCTGCTCTATCTCGATGTGTATTTTTCTTGAAGCTTGTTTTACTGGGGTTATATCTTTGTCCACCCCGAGTTTATGGACTGCAACTTCTGCTGACAGTCCTGACATTTATTCATAACTCCCTGCAAAGATAATTCTATGTGAAGTAATCTTTGAATTATGTCAACAGCTTGATCAACTCTAAATATTTTTCATCGTTGAGTAGAGAACATATAAATGTAGGTCAGGGTTGCTCTTCCATACCGAGGTTGACTTCCTTCAATTCATCAACAGTTGATTTGATTTCTTCCTCAAATTCTGGCAAAGCATCTTCAATTAGCTAATCTGTGATTCATCCTCCATATCGAGGCAATCCTCTTCCTATTCAGCAGTAATAACCATATAAAATTCTGAATCATCGACTGGTTCGATTGTACCAAATCCGAGACCCTCTTTCGAGTTAGGAGTTCAACTTTTAACATCCCATAATCTTTCAAAAAGTTGTAATTTATCTTTTAGCATTTGTTTTGACAAATGTCCCTGTTGAATTAACTTTTGTACACAAGGAAAAAAGTAGCCAAAAGGTAATTCCATTAATTCATTAGGATTCTCATCCAAATTTACATGATTTTCAAGATTAGTAGAAGTAGAAGGACGATAAAATTTGATCGACTTTGAACCAACGCTATAGACCTCATTGAACTCTAAACTCTCAACCTTTTCAGGGAGAGTCAGAGTAAGGGTCATGGTGTTCACATAGTGGTTTATCCGATCATACATTGTCTCATATTCACTTTTCTCAGTGTCTTCCAAGGATATATCATACTGAGTTTTCTTATGTTTCGTCATCATTATCTCATCCTCAGAACCTTCTTCATCATCAATGTTGATGGTCGGCCTAGTCTGTTCAATAATCAAGTTAGCTTTTGCTCGTCCACGTTCCCAGCCTCGACCTCAGGTGAAAGATGTAACAGAACTCCCACCAACTTGTCACGAAAGAGTGGTGGAAGATTGCTGAAGTGAAGTTGAATGGCATTGCCATTATAAATCAATGTTGATGGTCGGCCTAGTCTGTTCAATAATCAAGTTAGCTTTTGCTCGTCCACGTTCCCAGCCTCGACCTCAGGTGAAAGATGTAACAGAACTCCCACCAACTTGTCACGAAAGAGTGGTGGAAGATTGCTGAAGTGAAGTTGAATGGCATTGCCATTATAACTCTTTTGAATCTTCACTTTTATTTGTCACAACTTCGTAAGAGAAGACGGTTATCATTGGAGGCGCGTGGTAGATGACATCTTCATGAATGTCAACTTCATGAAATGAAAATTGTTGTAAATCTCCCTTGATGCAATTTTCTTGTCCTTCCTTATAGTACTCAATGCACTGATGCAGAGACGACGGAACTATGACGATAGAGCCATGTTGTGTTCGTGAATCCATGGTCGACCTAGTAGAGCATTGAAAGAGGTATCGACGTCGATGATATGAAATTTAGCGATTGTTATTAGTTCTCCAAATAAGTAATGTAAATTATCCAAGGGCTCTCTCTTCCTTTTGGTTGAATCATCTTAGGATCATTTTGTCGGTTGTAAGCTCCTGAGCTTTAATGTCCAAATAAGCCAATGTCCGTAGACTCATCAAGTTGAGTGATGCTCCAGGATCTACCAAAACTCTAGACAACACAAATCTGCCGATGTTAATGGAGATATAGAGTTGGAGATTATGATCGGAGATATCGAGCAGCAAGTCTTCATCTGTAAAGGTTACCCTAGACTATTCTTTCAACGAGCAAACTTCATCCGAGGATGTGCTGGCCAATTGGGCTAAGCAAATCTCTGGGTCAACCAAAGTTGTAACCAGAGACTCTCTCATCTCCTTTGATAGGATTAGAGCGTCATAGATGCTTAATTTGACCAGTAAATTCCTAAGATGAGCTAGCACATTATAATCCACTTTGTATGATCCTCTAATTTTCTCTTGGATATGTGGTTCTTCCACTGGTGGAGGTGGAGGTATCTCCTCTCGGGTTACTATTTGCTTTCCTTTATCTGTCGGAGCTATTCTTAGGGGTCATACTCTCCCACTCCTTAAGTTCACTTCTGTAATTTCTTCTTCTTGAGATATCATTATTGAATCTTTCGATGTTTCTTTTTTTTCGGAAAGATCTAAGTTGATGGCAAGTGGTGCGTCATGGCGCTCAAGGATTGGTTCCTCACTCCCGGCTCTATCGTAATCGATATTTTTGATGTCTTCTTCGATCTTGTTAACGAGTTTATCGTATGATTTGAGGATTGCTTTGAGAATCGAGATCGATGCTAGATCGGTCGATGTTAGATCGGTCACAATCGATTACGTTATCATTAGAAACAGTTAAAATGTAACCGAAATCATAATCATTATATTCATAAGACCCCAAAGAGCCAAAAAGATAATCATACAAGTCAGGGGTTTGAGGATTTTCTTCTCCAAGTCTGAGACAACTAATCTAGTAGAGGCAGCCCCTATCCTACCCTCCGCGCTATCAGTCTTCGTGGTGGTGTTCTTCTTCTTTTTCTTCTTTTTCTTCTTTGACAGTAACAGATCTTCTGGCGGAATCTTCATCTCGGGCTTGTCAGGCTGAAAACTCTGAACGGAAGCTTGTGTTGATGCATTCTGGATTTGGTTCAGTATTCTCTCGACCTTGTTCCAAGTCGCACTACATCCATCTTTTCCAGTATACGGGTTAATCAGAGAGATTGGCTTAACCTAAATCATATTTATAGAACCTTTTTCAGGTTCTTTTAAATATTCTTTCGGGATCGTTATATTTCCTTCTTTAAGATTTTTCTCGAGCCAATTCTTGATGACAAAACATTCCTCTATGGTGTGTCTGATCAATCTATGATATGGGAAATAATTAGGTTGATCCTTCTTGTCGACCTCTTCGGGTTTCTTTGGATCTGTTAATTTGAACTCAGACTTCTTCATCAGACTTTTGAACATTTTGGGTACGGCTACATCTTTGAAGGAGTACACCACTTTCCTTCGCTCCGCAATGGACATTTTCTTATTCTATGTTTGGTATGGTACTCCGTGATGCGGTTGCTGGCTAGTCTAGCCATACTGTTGTGTTTGTTGTTGAGCATGCTGCGATGGCGACTGATGAGAATTCTTTGAATGTATCTTCATCGGTTGCTTTCCTTTATTGACTGTTGTCACTGTTCCGGACTTCATTTCAAATACTCTGGTCATCCTGGACTTCTTAGCCTTTTTATGAGAATTCATATGTTTGACTTCTTCTTGAAGATTGCTAGCTTTGTTGAGTAGATTCTCGAAGGATTTAATGGTGAGTCCCTTGAGCATGAAAGCTACTGGCCCATGGATGCTCTTAAGTAAGATCTCAATCGCATGATGTTCCTATAGCTGAGGTTCACATTTCATGCTAAGGTTTCTCCACCTCAAAATGTAGTCCACTAAAGTCTCGTTGGGCTTCTGCTTCTCTATTACAAGATCTCCAATAGAAACATGATGCTGCGCTTCGATAAATCTCTTTTCATGAACAATTGTTCTAATTCGATGAATGCCTTGACTGATCTATTGGGTTATTCGACATACCAATCAGAAGCGATCCCTGACAGGTTGCTTACAAACTGTCGAAAGAGTAAAGCTTCATTTCCTCCTTTGTTACCACAACTGGCTTGAAAATGTGCTATATTTTGCTTGTGATTTCTGGTCCCGTCAAATATCTTAAAGTTTGGCGACACAAAACCCTTAGGGTAGAGTACGACATCAAATTACTTTTGGGTAGGGTCTACCCTTTAAAATCAATGCACTACTCTTAGAGTGGGCTAAGGCCTCCCGAACTTGTTTGATCATTTACTTAAATTCCTTTTCCAGCATGTGGCTAGATGGAGAATCTTTCTTTTGTTGATCATCTCTATTTGCTGAGGTGACTTCTCTCCTTTCATCGGTGATATGTATAATCTCTAGTTGATTGACTTCTAGAGAGGCTAACTGTGGTGGTTGAGATTATCCCTGAACTGTGGCTATGACGGTCAAGGAAGCAACCAAGCAACCATCTCTTCCATTCTTTTCTCCATTTGGCTGATTTGCTCATCCCTTAGGAAAACAACCCTACGTAGCTCATCTACGGTGCTCTCTTCGACGAGGGGTTGGGTGTCGTATGCAGATGCAGCAGCTCTGGTCTCGATGACATGGATATCCTTGAAATCTTCCTCGAGGTAATCATTTAAGTCAAAATCTTCATCATCATTGATAGAAACTCCATGTTCTCAGGCCAACTCGAAAATCTTGACTCTGAGCTTTTCGACCTTTTCTTCAATTATTGATTCTTGTAATATTTTGAGATCTGGAGGACTTTGTTGGATATCCTCTACTTGCTCATCCATCTAGCTGACAATCACTGCAATAATGTCAGATACTTCAGAACCTCGCTTCTTTCCATGATCCTACCATGTTGGCTTACTATATCGCTTACTATACCGTATCGGTACAACAACCTTGGGTACCCATACCTTTTTCTTTGACGATGATGTATTGAGATTGAGTGTCTTAAGAGAAACATCAGTATGTCAAAGAGAAGTATGCTCCCCATGTCATAGATCAGATACGGTACTAGGCAATCTCTTCGTCTTATTTTTCAGAACATTAAGAACATCCTTGTGGCTGGTAATTGGTAGAATTTTTGGACCCAAACATGACTTAACTGGTCGACGACCAGTGAGTCTAGTGATGGTAGAATCAGTAGTGACGGTGGTAGTATCAACTCTGCTTCCCAAGCAGAACCTGACAGGAATTCGAGGAGGCAAGGCTTCAGTTGATTTCTTAGATCGTCTGGTAGATTTGACGTCTCTTAGAATTGACGTCTCTTAGAATTTCCTCTTAGAATTTCATTCTTCATGTGAGGGGATACTGCACATCCCACTCATTTGAGTAACTCACCAATTGAACAACCTTCTTTGGTAGGTATTTTCTGAAAAATTGAACTAACTAGGGTGATAGGAGTAGGCTTCTTCCTTTCTCCACCATGTCCATGGAGTGACTTGAAAGTAGCGGTGATCTTCTGGATACTTTTGCACCCATTATTATCCATTAAGGGATGGAACCTACTCCCTTGTAGAAGTGGATAGGTGTCCGGTAATCCTGACTTATCTTGGTGAGGAACTTCATCAACAGGCACTTCCTCGAAAATTTGTTCTTCAGCAGCATTCCGAACCTTTTGGCTGTAGTTTCTCCTTTGGATTCGGGTTAACGACACAGTCCTTGAACTCAATCCAATCTCAAATACTGATGGTGGAACAAACAATCCTTCAGTCGGGTCTTCAACGATCATAAATTCTTTTCCCTTAGCAGAAACGAGAACAATAGGCTTGGTAGGTACTGTGGTGGTAGTAGTCTTGACCTTCTTGTAAGAAGGGAAGTCCTGAGGGCAGCTCAGACAAAACTCAGCAGATGGTTCCTGAACCTCTAAAGCGGTGACCTTCATTACGAAGAACAGGGCTTTCCAGAGAATGACCTCGAGATCTTCAAATATGACTCCGAACTTGATGGTGGGAGCGACATTGCGGGCATTGCGGCTTTTCAGCAGGTTGGAGGAAAAGCTGAGCATTGGGAACGCCATTGCAGCAGCTTTAAAGAAAAGAAAGCTCTGGGTTAGCTATTCGGCCAAAACCCTGTAATCTAAGTGCAAGCACTAAAAATTAACAAAGGTCGATCTGTAGACCGGGCAAGTCTTTATTTGATTTGTGGAAATTTCAAAACTTAGTAAAATTAGTTTGAAAGTAGAAAGATTTAATTAATATAAGGAAAATTAAAGAGCACGTGCAACACTACACAAGCTGATTTAATTTACAAAATAGCAAATCAAACTCGAAAGGGAAAAAGTGCAGTTTAGGACCCAGTGCGAGACCAAATTTACAACACACAATACCCAGTTGGAACCAGTCCCCCAACACACTACACAAAGATTAAAAAGTCCTTAATGGCCTCCTGAACCTTCTTTATTTAAAGGTGATTGAACAGACGGTTCTGAAGTCCAAAATAGTTGACCGTACTTTCCCAAGACAGAAATGGGTAAAGCATGCCAATGAAAGAAGGGTAATTTGGTTCATGAGGGGCATGAACAAATTATCGATGTATGAAGATATGATTTCCTGATTAATATGGAGAGAAAATCTCATCCCCAGCGGAGTCGCCAGGAGATGTCGGCACTATTTTTGGGTGTGGAGTTTCCCATGAGGGGCATGAACAAATTATCGATGTATGAAGATATAATTTCCTGATTAATATGGAGAGAAAAGCTCATCCCCAGCGGAGTCGCCAGGTGATGTCGGCACTATTTTTGGGTGTGGAGTTTCCTAGTGAAAGCTATTGGCCACCGAAATCAGAATCCCGTCGCCCGCTTTGGAAAGACATTTAATTTATATATATATATATATAAATTAGAGAAAAATAAAAAAAAAAAAAAACTCTAT
>NW_018165284.1:26102-102758 GCF_001263595.1 Phalaenopsis equestris
GCTCAGTAAAACTTGACAATTTAATTATCCCGAGATAGGATACTCGAGTAATCAATTGATGTTTCATTTAAGAGTTATATGAGTGGATGCCCCTAAGGTAAGTTTAAGTTATTTAAGCTTGTGGTGCCCACAATTAAGGTCAGGCTTGTAGTGTTTAAATAGGTTAATCACCAATCATGTTATCTTCTAAGTCTGATAATCGAGTTTAGACATGGAGCCTAGGCCAATACTAAGCCTTCAACAATCATGATAGATGAAATGGTGATTATGAAGATTTTGATTTTAAGTGATATGTATCCTTATTGAATGATCACATCATCCTCAACTTTGGGCTTAAGAAAAGTAAATTATCATCTTTTCTATCTTAAGCCCATTACTTAAGAATCATTTGATCTTAATTGACTTCCAAGTTATGAAGGTTAAGAGAATTATGCTTTGTTGACGTTGTGCAAGGGTGGTGATTGAGTTTCTACCTTTTAGCCCCATTGTATTTCAATCATCCAAACATGTTTATTAAGATAAAAACTACCCATTTTTCCCTTGGTTAATCCTAAATTTTGATTAAGGCACCAAAATCTAAAATGACTATTTCACCCTAGGGACACTTCACCTCATAACTCATTAAACACAAATCAAATGACTTTGAGGGTTTAGAGTGTCATATCCATGAGGCAATTACAATATCTAGAGGAGAATATGTGGACCTCTCAAAATTTAATTTAATTATTCATTTAAGCTTAGAAAATAGGATTTTTAGAAATTAATTTATTTGGCCTTCCAAGATAAAGTTTTAATTTATGAAAAAAATATTAGAAGTTTCCCTAGATTAGAGAAATACTTAGAAAAAGTCTCATGATTTTTTGAATTAAATTATTATAATTATTTTAATGAGAAAATAACGAAAATCCACTTTTAAACCTTTTAAAATTTATTTTTAACTTAGAAAAATTAGGAAAAAAATTTTAATGAGTCCCAAGTGATCAGAGGACAATTAGGCACATTTTGAAATATTTTGATATTTTTGAGATTTTTAATTATTTTTAATTATTTTAAAATTCAAAATAAGGCTCAAACATTAATTATTTTCTAAAAATTTTTTTTTTCTTCTAAGTGCCTCTAATCACAAAGAACTCAAAAAACCACTTTTTATAATTCTACCAAGTGTACTTAATTTATTATAATTATTTTTGTACAAAAATACAAGGTTCCTTAGAAAATCCATTTCAGTAATTGAACTTAATCAAATAATTTTCAAAATATTTACAGTGAATTCAACACAAGATAATTAAACAATGTGGGATTGATTTTGTTAATTTTTGATAAGTATATAATTTAAAAAATTAACACAAGATATTTATATTTAATTAAGTATAGAAATTTACAGGATAATTCAAAGTATCATGATATTTTTCTTAGACTTCTCTGACTATAGGAAACCTACTAAAATTATTCCCATAATTTTCTAAATGATATTTTGATTTATATAATTAAAATAGCCAAAATGGTCACCTTAGCTTGAAAATTAAGGCTAAAAGTATAGAGATGCTCTTTGACCTTAGAAAAATCAGAGAACATCCCCTCTGTGATGAGGAATAAGCTTTAAAAATTTTAAGCCATGGTGAGCAAAGTTTGATTATAATGAATTAAAATACTCGAGAGGGTATTTAATTCATTAAAAATCAGGGAATATGAAAATAATTTTTAGTTTTACTCCACATTATTCTTCTCTGTTCACTTAACAAGAGGGTATTTTAATTTTAATTTTATGATTTTTCTAAAGAAAGATATGGATTTTTTGAAGTTTAGGCATTTAAAATAATTCAAAAATATCTATTTTTCTACTTAGCCAGCGCGGTGCTCACTGGATCCTAGGAGGCTCTTAAAGAACATACGACTCTCAATCATTTGACGCTACCAGCCACGTATCTGCCTCGTGAACCACACTTTACGGACCATATCCTCGTTTGGCTTCATCAGGACCGTCCAATGGATCAGTCATTGTCCCCAAGTGACCTACAAGTGACCTATAGTGACCTATCCCGTAAGCCGTTCACACTAAAACCTTAAGATCTTTTCCTAGACTCAACCAAATCACATGGGGTTTGTTTCTAAACCTTCATCTACTCAAGATGAACACAGTTATATGATTTATATGGTATGGAATACAGTAAATATGTAGGGAGAATAAAAAAAGGCTCGGATTAGGGTTGGGATTCAATACCTTTGTCTGAGAGGGGAGGCCTCAATCAGATGGTTGTGGTAGCTTCGATTGGTCCTATCAAACCTCCAGATGAAATATCAAGCCTTTGGTGAATGTTTTAGGTATGATTTTGATCAAGCTCGACTTAAGGTGTTGGTCTAGAGCTATGCTAGAGGCTATTTCAGAGGGGGCTTTTATGAGGAATCAACCTCTTTCACTGTAGGGATGGTGTGTGCACAATTAATTGTAAGTTTGGTGCAATGTGGTGGAGTGGAGAGATCTGTCCTAGTTTTAGGGTAAATTTCAGTGACAAAATTAGCTCTAAGGCTTGGCTGTCTGTGGCTGAGAGCAAGGGGATTGCACTTGGGATGGTTTGAAGAAGCTCTGGTGAGATTTTGGCAGAGTTTCCTTAAGGATCCATGCACTCTCTTCTTTGGCCGTGGAGGGCTTCATTTAAAGCCATGACTGCCTAGTGGAGCTCATGACTGGGAATTGGGTGCTAAAGCTTGCTGAGGTAGAGGGAAGAAAGGCTCTAATGGCCAATGGGAGTGAGCCAAGTCAGGGAGGTTTAATTTTTGGATTTGGCCACTTTGGGCTCCCTTGGGCTGGCTGTTTCTGACAGCTAAGGTGGTGGCTGGCCAAAGCATGGTTGCTTCTTGGCTGAGGGAGGCCAGAGGGTGCTTAATGATGGTTAACCCTTAATTGTATGCAATGATGGCCAAGATATTTGAGTTTATTCCAAATATGGGGTGAAATCCATTAAATCAAGGGACCATTGGTCCATATCTTATCTTGTCTGGATTAGGGGGGTTTAGCCTAGTCCATAATGTGTATTTGGTGGGTGTGGTGTCAGTAATTTGGTGGCTTAGGCATGGCTAAGTCAATTTTGGTGCATGGGTTCAATTTGAGTCAAAATGGATAGAAATTGGATTTGGGTTAGGCCAGCCATGACATTGATCTCAATTGATTAATCAAAATTGTGTAGATGATTTTCATGAAGGTTTTTTTGTGAAGGATTGAAGTAATTTTGAGTTCAATTGGAAGGATTTTGGTCAATTTAGGGGTGTTGGGTTAGACTTGAGTCTAGGTTGGGCTACGGTTGCGTTAAGTCCAAATTGATGATTGAAAATTTTCTATATGAATGTCATGAAGAGTTTTCAACATCAATTGGGTGTCAATTTTGGGGTTTGGGTATTCAATTTGGTGGAATTTGTGGACAACCAATTTAGGGAAAAATTTGGGGATTTTGAATGTGGGGTGAAATTGAGTGAAATTGAGGATTGAACAAAGCCAAATGAGGGTGCAATTTGATGTGTAGGATTGTTAGGAAGAATTTAGGATTCAAATTGAGGCAATTGAATGGGCTATGGGGCTCAATTGGATGAGATTGGGTCATATAATCAAAATTGGGGGTTTTGACTTGGATCAAAATAGAGCTCAAAGAATTGGTGAATTAGGCTTGGATTTGATTGAAATTGATCTTATGAAAGATGAATTTGAGTTTAGGATTGAAATTGAGGGGAATTGGGGCCAAATTGATGGACATTTGGGATGAATTTGGGGAAATTGGGCGCTTAAAGGCAATTTGGGGGTTTTGGTTAAAATGTTCAAATTGGCCAAATTGGGTTGAATTGAAGAGTCCAAATTTGTTTTGGTGATATTTGAAGTGATTTTGGATTTTTGGGAAAAGTTTGGGGTGCCAAGGGTATTTTTGTAATTTTGGCAAATTTGATGGTATTTTGGTTATTTTGGCAATTTTGGGTGGTTTTGGGCAATTTGGGTATTTTGAAATTATTTGAAATGATTTTTGAATAAATTTGAGTATTTTGGGAGGATTTGAGAATTTGGCTAAATTTAAGGTTTCTAGGGCATTTAGGTAATTTGGGTCGATTTAGGGGAAAAAAACCAAGTTGGATATTTTGTTAGAATTGGGGTGCCAACCACTATGTATGAGCCTTGCACCAATGAAATCCCCATTTGGATCCTCTATGCACTAGTCTTAGCTAATCCCTAGCCTAGGGCTAGTGGGTCTAGGAGATTATTTACATGAGTCTCCCAAAAGATTAAGGGATTAATTTCAACAAATCTAGGTTTTAGGGTTCTGAGTGGGTATAGGTGATAGTGAGTGTAAGTGAGTAAACTAGTGATCCTGACTTAGTACTCATATGCAACATATAACAATGTCTCTGATTATATTTTCACTTATATTTCCTTACTTTGCAACAGAGTCAAAACTTGATCATGAAGGAAATAGAATGAAGCATCTTTAATTTATATATTGGGATACTACGCAAGTATACGTATCGTTATCAACTAATATAGGACTTTTTGACTAAAACCTGAATATTGAAACCACAGGGAATTACACAATATGCTCTATTGAATGACAAATTTTCTATTTTAAAAAGACAATTACTTAAACTAGAGATGTATTCGCAGTAATTAAAATTCAAATCTTTTTGGTATTTTTGATATTTTGAAAAAACAGTAACAATTTAAAAAGATAACTTGAGTTTATGTAAAAGTAAAACACTGAATTTGAAAATAACTTTCTTCTTATAATGAATCAGTAATAAGTATAGGAATTCTGTTGTGGTAGTATGCAAATTGTGTTGTGTCAAATATGAGCAATTATATTCTTTACCCTTACTAGAGATGCTATAAAGATAATTGACTAAATTAATGTTTGAATAGTTCTGAAGACCGGCTAGGCAGGGAAGATACCAGCTCTCACTCTAGAGTTCCCTCGATTCCCTCCATCTTGGGGCTAACATCTCGTATCAAAACCTAAAAAAATAAACCAAGTTGGGGGCTTTAACCTGTCACTTTAAAGTCCTCTAACTCTATACCCTTTAAAGATTATTTTCCTATTTATTTGAACTAAATCATATGAATTACATTCTCATTTATATAACCTCATGTGATTCTTTCCAATTGTTGACTGAGACAATACCAGCCCGGTTCTTACATGTTCTCACAACAAATTTTAACATCTGGATATGCCAAGTCAAGAATTAAATGAAGTTCATGGATTTAAGTCATTACAACTTCTTCCAACCTTAATGATTAATACTCTCCATAACTTCCATCCAAGACTTTAATTACTTATCATTTTAAGGAGAAAGATAAAGAAAACTACTCAGAAGCCATGGAGAAAACAAAACCACACTTTAGTTTAAAAGTAGAAATCATTGTCAAACCAACAAGAAGTCTCGATTAAAACTAAAAGTAGTTCAAAACAAAAGATAAAAACTTATCTCAAATCCTCCACCAAACTCTTGAAGTTCATTTGAATCTCTTCTCTTTTACGCACTCTCAAAATAAACTAAGAAAAAAGGATAAAGTAAATTTATGTGTGGTGCCTGAATCTCTCCACAAGATCCTCCATGATCTTCTCAAGACTCAACACTCTCTCCCTCTTCATGCACCCACTTTAAAATGTTTCAACTTCCTTTTTTTATAAATCTTCAAATGGTGACTTGGAAACTCTTTAAAATGTATCCAAATTCGATGTATTCTCCAAGGGATGCCTCCTTTCACAAGTCTTTTATTAATATTTTTGTTTATAGTGGTCATAACCATCCTCTTTAGCCAATAGGTGCCTCAAATACCTCTTTAAAATTTGGCAAAATGAAGAAAACTTCCAAATAAAATCTTCAGGCGCTTAAGCGCGGGGCCTGTGGTGCTTAGGCGTGGCCTTATCTGTTTAATCGGCACTTAAGCGCCGGATCTGGCGCTTAGGCGCCAAAACACTTTAGCACAATTTTAACCTCTTTGCTCTAAATTTGATCTTTTTTACTCCTTTTAACATTTTTCACCTTTTTACTTGTACCTGAAAAAAAAAACTCACAAATACCTTCCATTAAAGCACAATATTTCAAAAATAGGTATAAAAATGCAGTATAAAAATGCATTTAAAAACACATACTATATATTTTAGGTGTATCAAAATCTCTCAATAGTGGAGTCTTACTTGTCCTCAAGTGACACTTTAATATTTAAAAACTACATATGTATGGTATGTATATGAGTTTCTTTAGGAGTTACTAAAATTTAGATTTAGAAATATAGTAATCTAATTTAGAAAAAATATTCAGTAGATGAGACCAACTTAAAGTTTAGAAATTCTTAAAGTTAAGAAAGATGAACATATGAGTTATCTAATTCAAAAATATTGTAGATTCTCTAAGTTTAGAATTTAGTCCTTTTATTATCTCGACTTAAGATATTTTATTAAGAAAAATTTTACTTACTATATTATATCCTTAAGCTTGAGAGTTTCCCAAGTCTTATAGTTTAAGAAGATCAAATGTGGAGCAAATTTTTGATTAGACACTAATCCTCAAGCTTCTCCACCTTTAATTTTTTTTTCTTCTTTTTTTATTTATTTTTCTTTTTCTTTTTTTTTTCAGGCAAGGATTACTATATCTGGATAGGCCTTTAATGGTTTTGAATTCCACTTCTCCTTTCCTAAAGCAAAGTCCTGATATAAATCTTTTACTTAGAAATATAATACTAGTTTTGAAAATTATTTTCAACAAAAGAAATTTAATTATTAAAAATAAAAGTCTAAATTTCTAAATTTTTCTAAAATACAATTTTTCTTACTAAAGATAGTTACACTATATTTAACATTTTCTACACTAACAAATTTTTAACTGAAAGTTTTCTTCATTACTCAGAAGTTTAACTAAATTTTCTTACTCATTTCTAAAATCAAATTTTACTTCCGTGATATAACTTCATACACAAAATCATTTTTCTTTTAAAAATTAAATTCACTTGTAACACATCTAAGAACAAATAAAATTCAAGTTTTAAAAATATTATTCATTCCCCCCAAATTTATTTTTAACAAATTAAACAGTTTAACAATAGATATATATAAGAAGGAATTAAAATTGAAATAACATGCTTGCAGGAATTTTTATATCCTAAGTATACAAGTATAAAACTAAAACAGGAGTAAAATTAATTTTTGATTAATTTTCTATCATTTTCATTTCAATTTAACATGTAGAGATTCAGTAGACTTCTAAGTAGTGGGTAAAAACATAAAAACAAACTAACACACCAACTTTGATTTCACAGTCTCAACATACAAACACACTAACACACTAACAAGATAAAAGAAAAATATATGGTAGCAGTTTTCTAAGTTTAAAATTTAAAACTAAAGTTAGCAAGATTTTCAACTTTTCAAAAGACATAGAATCAAGTTCAATCTTTAACTAACTAACACAATACTAAACACAAAACAACAGTTACTACCCTAGCATTTTAAAAAAAAAAGTACTAGCAAAACACAACATCACAATACAATTAAACAAAATAACAGTCTCATACATCCGAAAATCTAAACTAACACACAAACATACATGTCTCAGTTGTAAAGCATAAAAACACATCACATCACATGTCTTAAGTCCAAATAAACACATAAATGCAAATGTAGCTACTCGGACTACATAGTCCATAACATAATACAAACATAAAAATAAATCTCATAGTCCTACTCATCATTCTCAGAATCACCGCTATCCCAACATCTGTAGGCTCATAATAAGGGTATTGTGGATATGGAGGAAATTACACTCCTTGGTTACCCCGAATGATGCTCTCTAAGGATGAATGAAATTTCTCTTCATAATCACTTTTTCTTCTATTATACCTATCAATATGTTCTGCAAAACACTCTAAATTCTGAACTTTATCAGCGGTACAATTAATATTGTCCATCATCCTCTGTAATCATTGATCTTGGGTCTCAATAGAGTCACCTCTAGATGTAGAAGCATGTGAGGTAGATGGTCTAGATGTAGAAGCAGCAGAGGTAGAAGCTAAAAAAGTTTCCATTCCATAGCTCCTTGAAAATCCTCCTCTCCAGCCAAAAATAGAATGTCCAGAATAAGTTTTCACATCCACTTTTGTAATAGGCTTTAGAGGTAACAATACTTCCTCCCAACTATCATATTTCACTCCAGCCTGCTCACATAAAGAAAAGATCAAGGAAGCAAATCCCAGACCTGCAGTAGTAGCTGTAGTGACAGAACTGATGATAGTCTGATATATCAAAGCTTCTATGTTGATGAGCTTTCCTTCCTGGATACAATAATTTAATGTCGCTCTCTCTCTGGTAACTTCACTGAGATCATTTGTTGGTAGTAGATGAGCAAAAATAAAATAGTGGCATGCCTTCGAAGGTGCACTTAACTTTGATGTGGCAAAGTTGACTCTCCTCTCATTTTTGATCTTCCAGAGTCCTCTTCCATCAGTTAAATAAGAAATAATCTCATCTAGCTCCGTCTCAGTCGGACTATAATTCACCTAAAAACATAAAGTATCTGGTGGTAAATGGTAGAAAAAATTGATTACCTCCGGTGAAAAAGGTATCAGCTTTCCTCGAATCATGACTCTATCGTCTTCAGCTTCAGGGAGGTTTGCATAGAACTCCCTAACAACAAATAAAATTATAGCAGCAGAAATACAACAGAATCGTTCCCACTATTGGCGAACAATTATATCTTTCATAGATCCACCTGGATTCTTAAAAAAATGCTCCTAGATAAGCTTTCATGATTGCATCGCATCACTGTACCTATCTTGAGCTTTTGAACTCACAAATTTGCTCGAATCAAAAGGGCTCTTTCCTTTACTCCTCTTCATTCTTGGTGCCATTCTACAATTTTATAAAATTCCAAAAATAACTTCAAAAATCAAGGCTAAACTACTAAACTAAACTTCCAAAAGCTTAAACTACACTTCCTATGCAATTTCCATAATTTTTTCCTCATTTTTCACCATGAATAGTGAATTTTTGAATTCTTCCAAATGTACTCAAAATACGTGGTAAAAATCCAAAATTTTTACATAGAAGTAAAGCTCTTACCTGAAGGTAATGGGAGGGTGAAAAATGGCAATTTTTAGGTTAATTTTTCACTTTTAACAGTTTGCGAACCGATTTTTGTGAACCGACGCTTAAGCGTGGATAAGTGGCGCTTAAACGCCTCCATCTCGGGTTACTTCGTGCTTAAGCGCGAGATGTGGCACTTAGACGCCAGTGCATGATTTTTGAACTTAAGTAAAGTGCACTATTACCTAAGTATACCACCCCTAAATGAACTCATAACACTTAAATGACTATTTTCATCTCCTTTAACTCTCCTCTCTCTCAAAATTCTCTATATAACTCAATTTAATTTAAGGCTAAAAATAACACTTATTTTCACACAAACAAAAGTATATTTTCATTCACAAACAATAACAAATGCATATAACACTTAATTCTCACTCCAAATAGTTTCGAATGAGAAAATTTTCTATGCACGAACACTTAACAAACTTTCACAATTAAACACATAAAAGCATAAACACTAAAAAGCAAGACTTAAACACACACATAAACACAACAACTTCTAACAAACAAACTTAGACATAGAACTTAATTCCACTCTTCATTTGATGGGACAAACTCCAGTCTTTCATTAGTCTCTCATGGGGGAAATTAGATTATAAAGTTGATAAAACGGACGGTAGTGCTGAGCTCTGATACTATCTTCTTCAATCCATTTGTGCTTAAGAAACATCTCCTTATCTACTTCCTCTATATAACTAGTATGGCTAATTTTTATTTTCAATTGCCATCCAATATGCTCAAGATGTGCATGAATCGCAATTACTTTTGTCTCCAGTAAAGCCATGGTAGTCTGAATTTTGTTGATCTTTTTCGATAGTCCTTTGATACTAACGGCTAGAAAACTATTATACATCTCTTGTACACTTTGAATAATAAATCTCTTCCTTATGGTCTCTTCCTTGTTCTTCAAATCCATCTCCCATGATGACATCTTATCAAAATTTCTCTTTCTTATATAAACTTTTAGGGCTGAAAATGATCTGGGGTGAAATTCCTTCACTAAACCCTTCTATTTATAGGCCTAAATCTCTCTAATAACTTCTAGGCACGTCTTGGAACTGCCTTGGCACATTTTAGTCAACCAATTGGTCGTTAAAACTTTAAGAATCTTAATTTAGCAAAGGTTTTTAAACTGCCACGCTTAAGCGCCGAATATTGGCTCTTAAGCGCCAGCGCACATTTTTGCACCATTCAACTAAATGTCCAAATTCTCATTCTAACATGTCTAGGTTATTAAATAAATTCATAAAATCAATATTAACACATAATAGTCTCAAAAATATTATCCCAATTTTCATTACCCCAAATTTTCTTAATCACACACAAACAACATTCAAAGCAAAACATACTGATAACTATAAGTTTCCTCCCACAAAGCGCTTGGTTTAACGTCATTAGCCCGACATAACCAGTGCTTATTCTGGTTGACCCAACATCATTCGACCCAACATCATTCCTTCAACCCAACATCATTCCTTCATTAAATTTATACTAATCCCCTACAAAATAAGGTTTTAGTCTTTGACCATTCAGTTTAAACACTTTATCAGTCTTAGGATATTTAATATCCACAGCTCCGTAAGGATAAACTTTTATCACAACAAAAGGCGCCATCTACCTGGACTAAAGTTTGCCTGGAAATAATCTTAACCTTACATCATATAGCAAAACTTATTGCCCTATCTGAAAATTTTTAGTAAGAATCCTTTGATCATGCCACTTTTTCATCTTTTCTTTGTAAATCTTAACACTTTTATAAAATTCATTCCTTATCTCTTCAAGTTCATTTAATTGCAATAATTTTTTCTCACCAGCAACTTTAAAATTATAATTAAACTCTTTAATCGCCCAATATGCTTTATGCTCAAGTTCAATTGGTAAGTTACAAGTTTTCCTAAATATTAGCCTATATGAGGACATTCTTATAGGAGTTCTATATGCGGTCCTATAAGCCCACAAAGCATAGGACTGTGCTAAAAAACTTGATCCTGACTTACTACTTATATGCAACAGTATAACAATGTCTCTGATTATATTTTCACTTATATTTCCTTACTTTGCAAAAAAGTCAAAACTTGATCCTGAAGCAAATAGGAATTTAACTCTAATTTATATATTGGGAGACTGCGCAAGCATACGTATCGTTATCAAGTACTTTAGGACTTTTTGATTAAGATCAAAATATAACCCACAGGGAAATACACAATATGCACTATTGAACGGTAATTTTTCTTTTTTAAAAAGATAATTACTTAAACTAGAGATGTATTTGCAGTAATTAAAATTCAAATCTTATTGGTATTTTTGATATTTTGACAAAACAATAACAATTTAAAAAGATAACTTGAGTTTATGTAAAAGTAAAGCACTGAATTTGAAAATATCATTCTCCTTATCATGAATCAGAAATAAGAATAGAAATTTTGTTGTGGTATTATGCAAATTGAGTTGTGCCAAATAGGAGTAATTATATTCCTTACCCTTACTAGAGATGTTATAAAGAACATTGACTAATTTAAAGTTTGAATAGTTCTGAAGACCGGCTAGGCAGGGAAGATACCAGCTCTCACTCTAAAGTTCCCTCGATTCCCTCCACCTAGGGGCTAACATCTTGTATCAGAACCTAAAATAATAAACCAAGTTGGGGGCTTTAACCTATCACTTTAAAGTCCTCTAACTCTACACCGTTCAAAGATTATTTTCCTATTTATTTGCAGTAAATCATATGAATTACATTCTCATTCATACAACCTCATGAATTTCTTTCAAATTGTTGATTGAGACAATATGGGCCCGATTCTTACATGATCTCATTACATGATTTAACATCTGGATAGGCTAAATCAAATATTTGGATTGGCCAAATCAAAAAGTAAATGAAGTACATGTATTTAAGTCATCACAACTTCTTCCAACATTAACGATCAATAATCTCCACAACTTCTTTCCAACACTTTAATTACTTATCATTTTAAGAGAAAGATAAAGAAAATTGCTGAAAACCCATGGAGAAAACAAAACCACACTTTATTTTAAAAGTAGAAATCATTGTCAAACCAACAAGAAGTCTCAATTAAAACCAAAAGTAGTTCAAAACAAAAGATAAAAACTTATCTCAAATCCTCCACCAGACTCTTGAAGTTCCTTTGAATCTCTTCTCTTTTACGACACTCTCAAAATAAACTAAAGACAAAAAGGATAAAGTAAATTTGTGTGTGGTGTCTGAATCTTTCCACAAGATCTTCCACGATCTTCTCAAGAATCAACACTCTCTCCCTCTTCAAGCACCCACTTTCAAATGTCTCAACTTCCTTCTTTTATAAATCTTCAAAAGGTGCCTTGGAAACTCTTCAAAATGTGTAAAAATTTGATGTATTCTCCAAGGGATGCCTCCTTTTGCAAGCCTTTTAATAATATTTTTGTTCTAGTGGTCATAACCACCCTCTTTAGCCAACAAGTGCCTCAAATAGCTCTTCAAAATTTGACCAAATGAAGAAAACTGACAAATAACTGCCTCTGGAGCTTAGGCGCGACCTTCTCTGTTTAACCGACGCTTAAGAGCCGGATCTGGCGCTGAAGCTCTAGATCTGGAGCTTAGACGCCAAAACACTTTAGCACAACTTTCACCTCTTTACTCCAAATTTGATCATTTTTCACTCCTTTTAGCATTCTTCACCTTTTTATTGTACCTGAAAGTAAAACACACGAATACCTTCCATTAAAGTCCAATATTTAAAAAATAGATATAACAATGCGTTTAAAAGTACTATATATTTTAGGTGTATCAACTAGCTCCAGACCAACACCCAGAGTCAGCCATAAGGTCAAGCAATCCTATAGGGACTCTTCTTGAGAATCTCCATATTGACTCCACCTACTAAGTGCTAGAAGTTAGGACCAATATGTGGAACTTCAAGTTGAACAAAGAAGATTTTAGAGTTTCTAATGGTGAGGGATCCTTTTCTAGTTTTCTAGGAATAGTCAACAGGAAAGTCCTATGACTAGACTCTAGGATACTAAAGAGGGAAAACTAAACTTTAACCAAAAATGAGGTCAACAAGTAGAATACACCCTCACTCATTTTTCTATATATCAGCCAGTTACATTTTTATTTTGTGATAAATCTCAACTTTTTCTCTTCTTCTTCTTCCTCTTTTCTTTCTTGATTGAGAACCTCACTCCTTCTCCCCCACTTCTACTCTCCCTCCTTCTTTTCCCCATGGATGAAACATACCACTCCCACTTCTAATATCCCTCCTTTTCCTCATAGCTTAAACACACCACTCACACTTCCAATCTCCTTCCTCCACTCCTTCATAACTGAAACATAAACTCACACACACACACACACACACACACTCCTGTTCCCTTTACTATTTTCAAAAATTTAACCCTAACTCACCATCCCCCTTTTTTCTTAAAGCTAAAACTTTTAACCTTTATTCCTCCTCTTTTCTTCACTTCCTTCGGCTTAAACTTAGACCCTAGATCTCCTTAATCCTCTTCCTTTCTTTGGCCAAATGTTTTCATCTACATACTACTTATCATTTTTCTTCCTTTCACTTGGCAAAAAAGTAAAACAAAAGTAACAGAAAAGAGAAAAAAACATTACTTGGTTTACTAAGGTATACACATAGACACACACATATAAACATACTTTGGAAAACCAAAAACTATATCAATCCAAAAGAGAAGTACAATGTCTGAAATATGGGATATCTAAGTTATTCTCATGCAAAATTAAGGATCAAGATGGATTTGGAGATTTACTTAATATTTCCTTTTCAGTATGACATGTCAGTTTTCAAGTTTATTACCTTCCCTTGGAATAATTGACCAAATAGTGTGAAGATTAAAACTCAAGGACTTGATTCTACTCACCTAGTGTAGTAGACTCCATGGAGTCTCTTCCTTATTTTCAAGTATTTGTAAGGAAAGTAGTGAGTCCAAATAATTATGCAAACATTTATTCTTCTACTTACTGGCCAATTTGAATGCCAAAAAAATAGCCCTTGCTTCATCTTCTAGAGGATATTTTGCAAAATTTGGAGATTGAAAGAAGGGAAGACAATTTCCTAAGTAGTCCCTAAATATTCCCCAAAACCTGCATCCTTATGGTTAAAGCTCCCATCAGTGTTAACTTTTAATCCATGGTGTTGCTGGTTTCCTCCAATGTACTCTAGAGATCATGGAACTTGCACCTTTTTTTACTTTGGGATCCTGCTTCTTGTAGACAATTGAGAATTTACTTATTTGATAAGTTTTAGAATATAACCCATGTAATTAATAAATACCTTTTGGTCATTAGCTCTACATCCTGAAACTTTAAGCTATTTATGGCCATCCATGTAAACCAAGCAGTAATGAGTGAAATAGGTGCAGGTTTAACTTTATACCGATCAGTCTAGAATTCCTTGAGTATATGCCAGCCCATGGTTAATGTACTAATTGAAAGTTGTGCAATCATCTTTCTCCAGACCAATTGTTTGCAGATGAAGTAGAGATGCTCCTGTGTTTCCTCCTCTTGTTTACAAAGAATACAACAAGAGGGGCCCCTTAATCTTTTTCATTTGAGGATAACATCAGTTGGCAACAGTTTTAGGAAAAGTCTCTGTCGGTTTCCAAATTGGGAAGAAGTTGTTTGATTTAGTATTATATATTATTATTTTTGGAAAATAATATTTAATTTTTGAAAATTCAATACTAAAATAATCTCATATAAATAATAGTTTAAATAGAGGAGCACAACGTTGCAAATGATGCAACTACACCAAGGAATAGACACAACACTTGCTAATCAGGCTTGAATAAATAAACTAAAGAATTTATGACATCCATTTTAGTCTGCGAACCATTTATGTTGATCAACAAATTTTCCCTAGCTAATACGAAAGATTAGATAGGGTTTATTTTAGGCTGGGTTCTTAAAGTTTCTTATAAGGGCAAGCCCCTATAGTTAATTACATCTTAAACCTAAGAAAACTCTCCAGAAAAACTCTCAATTTATATCAGAAAATATTGTCTTCAAGAATTTCAAAAAGTAGGACTTTTCAAAGATTGGACGTCAAATGGGAAAGGCTCTAGTTTGGAACATTATTGTGGAATCCAAAGTGAGAAAACTAGGGGTTATCACAGATCTTGAGAAGATACTTTTCAAAGATTGGACGTCAAATGGGAAAGGCTCGAGTTTGGAACATTATATCAGATCTTGAGAAGATCCTCAATTACTTCCTAAGCTATCCTATGATTTGGCTTTAATTTTGAGAAGAAAATTATTGAATGTTTCATCCTACCAATTATTATTATTTAGGGCTTACATATTTTATGACACATTCATACAAATAGGCTGAAAGATAGGAGAATTTATGTCATAATGAACGATAACCTCGGAATCCTAAAACAAGTTAGGGCATAAATTGCACAACATGGTTGCACAAAGGCCTAAAGATAAGGTATGGATTTATGTTGCACCAGGAAAATGACCTTGAAATCCTATGGCTTGTTTAATTCTAATAAAGAGATTGTTGTTGTAGATCTCCTTGCTGTTGTAGAATGCTGCCGTCCAAGTTTTCTTCAAGCTCCTCGGCGAAGTAGCAGTCCTAAAGTCCAAGGTTCAATAGTTTAAATGACAAGTATGTTCAATCATTATTGTGGGGGGGGTTAAATTTGATTAGAGCGACACCGATTAGGATCCCACGGTTCCCTCATTCTGGTGCCATTATTTTGTTTTGAATTTACTTAGCTTAAACGAGTTGTTATACTCACTTAAATCGGGGAGATCTTTTTAGCAACCGTGGGTTACCTCATCCGAGGGACTCTCATAAATTCAAAAGAACGTTTTATATTTAATTGTATTTAAAAGGATTTATGGTTACTTTTGAAAGTGTTTAAATTAATTTTGAAAATTGTTTGAATTTTTAGTTTTGAAAAGTTTTCATTTTATCAACCAAGTATGCATGGTATGTTGAAGCATTAGTAAATTGCAATAAATAAAATGAAAGAAAGTAAATAAAAATGCAAAGGAGTACCTACCATCTTCTTGCATTGAAATGTTAGAACTTGCGACATATATATAATTTTGCAGGGAATCTAAATAAATTGCGAGAACAGAAGACATGAAGACCAGTTGAAGGTGTATCTAGCAAACCCTAGGTCACAACTTGGTGGGTCCTTAAAGGTTTTAATGGATAAATTTTTGGAAAAAAATATAATAAGTCCAATTATCCTTCAAAATATCCAAAAGATCATAAAAGTGTTCGGTGAACAATCCCTAACAACTTTTAGAACCCTTTAAAATGTTTTGAGTTCATTTGAACCTAATATATTGTTCAATTAATCATCCTATACTTTAAATTTAGTTTTGATGAATTAATACACCCTATGCATAGTGAAAATTGATATTTTAATTATCCCAAGTGTGGGGTAATTAGACAGTCACTTAATGTTTTACTTAAAATTTATGTGAGTATATGCCTCGAGGGATAAACTCAGAGCAATTAAGTCCAGAAAACAGGATTTTCAATGTTAATTTATTTAGTTAGTTAAAATAAATTTTCTATTCATGGAAAATTATTGAAGGTTCACGTAGGTTAGTGGACCTCTTACACAAAATTTCATAATTTTTAAAGTTATATTTTAATCATTATAGTTATTTAATGGTTTTATTGATTATTTAAATAGAAAATATGTTTTAATTACAAAAATCACTTTTTTATATTTTTCTTAGATCTGCCTAAGTCCAGAAAACTCAGGGAAACAAAATTTTTATTTTTAAAATTTTTATTTTTTTATTATAATTATTTTAATCTAAAATTAAGGAAAATACATTTTTAGCATTTAAAAATACATAACTAAATCAGGAAAATTTAGAAAAATATTTTTAAGTGGTCCTATGTGATCAAAAAACCATTAGGAGCAATTTTGGTGCATTTTCATATTTTTGAGATTTTTGATTATTCTTAATTTGTTTTAATTCAAAATATAGCTAAAAAATGAACTATTTATTTTAAAATAATTTTTATATTTTCTAAGTGCCTCTGATTATAAGGAACTCAAAAAATCACTTTTTATAATTTTCTTGATTATAATTAATTAATTATAATTATTTTAAAGCAATAATACAATTTTACTTAGAAAATAAACTTTAGTATTCAAACTAATTCAAATAAATTTCAAATTTTCACAGTGAGTTAGAATGATTATTATTTATAGTGTGGAATGATTTTTTTTTATTTTTGAAATATATTATATTTATTTTAATTTTTATGAATTTTTACGACTTAATTAACTATAGAAATATAAACAATTATTCAAACTTGGTTCATATTTTTCCTTGAGTCTTCTGACCACATGGAAGCTACCAAGATAAATTCCATATTTTTTTGATATATATTTTAATTCATATAATTATTTTAAACAAAAATAGGCACATAGGCTTAAAAATTAGGGTTGCATGTGTAGAGATGCTTTTTGACTTTGGAAAAATCACAGAGCATCCCTACTATCATGAGGAACAAAGTCCTAAAGTTTCAAGCTTTCATGATTATTATTTGCTTAATTAGAATTAAAATATTACAGAGAGTATTTAATTAATTAAAAATAAAACACAAGTGAAACAATTTTAATTTTTGTTCCACATTGTCTTCCTTTGTTCACTGACAAGCAAGATATTTTTATTTTATTTTTATAATTTTTTGAAACCAAGTTATGAATTTTCTAAGTTATGGAATTAAAATAAATAACAAATCCTTTAACTGCCTACTTATTCGAGTCAACTGCCAGCACAACATAGGACTCTCTGAAGCTCAGCATGTTGTTCCATCATTTGATGCCACCACCTGAGTCAGCACCTTGCCAGCCCTCGCTTTATGCACCATTCCATTATCCGATTTCATTTTGATCGTCCACCAAACAAACACAAAAATAGACGACGTCCGTTCACGTCCTCAAATGACCTAACCCGAGAATCGTCCAACTTAAAATCCTGAGATCTCGCTCAATACTTAATGAAATCACATAGGGATTGTTCCTACACCTTCATCTGGTTCAGATGAACCTATCCATATGGTCACATGCTCATGAAATTAAGCTTTTCTTCAAAAAAGCCCAAACCGATCTCGATTTGGGGGAAAATGAGCTATACCTTTGTCTAAGAGGGGAGGCCTCAATCAGATGCTTGGAGAAGCTTCAGTGGAGCCTGACGAACCTCCTGGAGATGTTGGATTCCTCTAGTGAATGCTCTAAGCAAGACTTCCTCCAACAGGTGGGGAGGTCTTGGTCTCTGAATGGGTTAGAGTGCTCTGGAGATAGGGCTTTCAGAGGGCTTCTTCTCCTTTTAGTCTGGGGATGGTGAGCAACAAGTCAATTTGAGATTTCGTGGAGTTTCAAGCAAAGGCTAGAAAGTGCCCTGGTTTTAAGCTCTAAAATTGAGCTCAAAATGTAGGGAAGATGGCTGGAAGATGGATGGAATGTGTTTAGAAGGTCTTAGAGAAGCTCTTAAAGTAATTTGACAGAGTTTCCCCTAAGTTTTGTGCACTCTCTTTTCTTGGCCATGGAGGGGGGAGTGATTTAAATAGAGGAGCTCAAGGCTTCAATAAGGCTTACTAGTGGGTTTAAAGGACAGCAAAGGTGGAGGGAAGAGAAGCTCTAATGTCCAATGGGAGTGAGCCAAGTTAGGGAGTTTTAAATTTCGGTTTTGGCCATGGGGACCTCTCAATTTTGGTGTTTTCTGGTGAGGCCAGTCGGCAAGGACAGGGTAGTTGACTAGGGTGATCAGGGGAGCCAGAGGAAGCTTAATAGTGATTTGCACTGAGGTTTGATGTTTGGAGGCAGAGATATCTTAGCTTTAGTCATTTTAGGAAGGAAATACACTAATTTTGGGAACCCTTGGTCCATGGCTCATGTAGGGTGGGCTAGGTGGATCTAGCTCAACACATAGCACTAATTTTGGGAACCCTTGGTCCATGGCTCATGTTGGGTGGGCTAGGTGGATCTAGCTCAACTCATAAGGTCCAAGTAATGGCTCTGGTAAGTTTGGGGTTTGGGTTCAAATTTTGGCTTTTGGTTTGGACTTGGGTCTAGGTTAGGCTTGGGTCAATATTTTGGTCAAATGATTGATCAAATTGATGTGGATGATTGTCATGAGAATTTTATAAAAGGGATTGAGTGATTTTGAATTGATTTGGGGATTCAATTTAGTGGAATTTGGCTCATGGTCAATTTTGGGGCATTTGGGCTAGACTTGGGTTTGGATTTGGGTCAATTGAAGGTTTAAATTGATCCAAGAGATTTTAATGAAGAGTTTTAGATATTAATTGGGTGGAAATTGTGAAATAATGAAATTCAATTTGGGAGATTTTGAATTTTGGGGCAAAATTGGGGGTTTTGAGATTGGGGTTGGAATTGGGCTTGGATTTGGTCTTAATTGGGATTGAATATGATGACTTTTGATTTAGAATTGAAATTGGGTGAGATTGAAGTCAATTTGGTGGAGATTGGGGGTGAATTGGGGAATTTAGGCATCTAGGGGAAATTTGGGGATTTTGGTGGTCAATTTTGTCAAATTGGGCTCAATAGAGTGGTTCAAATTGATTTTTGGGACATTTTGAGTGATGTTGGAGATTTTGGGAATTTTTGAAATTTATTGGGGTATGAAGGGCAGTTTGGTAATTTTGGCAAATTTGGTGGTATTTTGGGGATTTTGGAAATTTAGGGGTGTTTAGGGCAATTTGAGTAATTTGAATAACCAAGGCTTGATATTCTTATAAAAAATTGTATAAATATAAATGTGCTCTAAATTAACTATTTTTATAAATTTTTTTTAAAAAAATAAATATGTTATAAAAGAATGATCATTATTTAAATTTAAATGAGTTCTAGAAAAAGGGAAATAACTTTTTTAAGGTAATGTGAGATTATGTATGCTGTAATCTCAAATAATTCGTCTAAGCTCAAACATTGAATTGTACAAGGCTAAGCTTCTCTTTAAAATTCCAAAATTTCTCATATAAGCCTAAAGGTGTAGTCAACCCCTTAATAAAAATCATTAAAGCTCAAACTTTCAAATTATTTTAGGAAAATATCAAATTTATTAGAACATTTTCAAATTAAAACAAACCCAAAATAAAACCCAAACAAACATATATAAAATATCTCAAACTAAAACAAACTTAAAAAAAATATATATTTCTAAAACTAAAACAGACCTAAAAATAACCTCTTCGATGTTATAATAAACTAATAAATATAACAGAGCTATACAATTTTTTTTTAAACTAAAAAAAACCTAAAAATAAAACATTTTTTAAATTAAAACAAACCTAAATATGACATTTTTAAACTAAAACAATCCAAGAATAAAACATTTCTTTAAAACTAAAACAAACATAAGCAAATCACTTTCAAAATTATAACTAACCTAAACATTTTTAAAATTAAAATAAACTAATTATTTCATTTTTTAAAACTAAAAAACCTAAGTAAATCATTTTAAAATTGATGAAATCCTATTTTTAAAACCATTTTAAAAACTTTCATTGTGCAGTTCATCTTAACCTCAATTAATATCATCTTTTAAAACAAGTCTAAAAACCTGTCAAATGCTCACAAGTTGTGTAAATTTTCATACAAAATTAATGAAGTTTACAAATTTTCCTAAAAAGGTAAGTTGTCATATGAATTGTACATGTTTTATTGTCTAGCATATAATTGATTATATTTTCATTCAAAAAAGTGTAATTTATGCTTAACTTCTAAACATACAAATCTCAAGAAACTTCATACAAATTTATGTATAAATAATTTTTTTGCACTTAATTCAATTACATGTATAATATTTAACATAATCAAATTATCTTTGTGTGATGAAAAAAAATATATATATATATATATATCAAAATCATCTTTTTCATTTGCAAGAAAAAGTTAATTTTTTAAAACACTAAGCATGTATATGAAATTTAGGTGTGAAAAATATAAGTATGAAAGAATAAATGACATATATTTGAAATTTTTTTGACATGTGAACATCAAGAACATAAGAAAAACTAAACCAACACTTGAAATGAAAAACACCAACTTAGACCAGAAAACCAATCAACTTAAGAGATCTAAAATTTTTTAATTTTCATGTTGATCGACAATCTTAGAGATTTAACCAAATCATTAATTAAATACCAAACCTATAAAAAATCTAAAATTCACTAACTTAAACAATGGAAACTATCACTAGGTAAATCCATTATGAATCCTTGGCTGGCTAGATTAGAAATACAACCTAGGATCACAGATCCTCTATAATAGTCTAGTCTAGAAGCCTAGGTTTGACTACTTGGTACCTTTAGTTAGTGCTAAGGACTAGTACATACAAAATAATAAGCTTCTAACCTCCTTAGAATATGTAGGTTCCATAGTATGAATTAACTTAAAATTATTGATAAAAACACCTCAAAACACCTAATAGAAAGAAGATCTACACTCATCATCACTATAGTATTAGGCAGAATCCTCAAATTATCTGGTTATTTAATAATAAAAGATATCGATGAACCTATGATGATGGAAAGTCGTGGGCACTTTTATTGGGGACTTCATTCCAAAAATTAGGTTAATTTACCAAGTTAGTCTCCTTATATAGTGTAGGTTCACTTCAGAGTTAGGGTTTCCACTTTAATTTAGAAATCTTTGTAGCTAATCTTGTCCCCTTAGTCTAGGATTGAAAGCTTTAAAATAATCCTTTCCAAATCATACCCTGAAAATTAAAACCTCGCAGCTCAAGTTTTTAACCTAATTATTTATCCTCAAAATAAAATTTTTCAGCTTAAATCAAATATTTCAAATTTCAAAACCTTTTTAAGACTTAAATTTTTTTTTTAAAACTGTAAACCTATAAAACCTCAAACTTTTTGAACTTTAAAATTTTGATATTCAAATCTTACAAACTTTAAACTTTTAAAACCTTCAAACATTTTAAATACTTCAACCCCTTTTAAAATTTCAAAAGCAACCTTTTTAATGTTTAAACTTTCTAACCAACTTTTCTAAAACTCAAATTATTCAAACTTTTTCCTTTTTCAGTTTCAAAACTTCAAGTATTTTTTAAGCTTCACACCTTGTTTATCTCAAATGAAAGAACCTTCAAACAAACTTCAATGAACCTTTAAGGAAGATTCAAACAACCTTCACATAACATTTAAAGAACTTTTATAGAACATTCAAAAAAGCTTCAGAAAACCTTGAAATGGAGGTTAAGATGAACTGCACAATGACATATCATAATTCTTTCAACAAATTTACAATTCCAATCCCCAGGGTATACCTCTATCCAAGAGTTAACTAACCCCTTTTTCTTCTTCATTCCATGACATATCATAATTGGATAGTAAGTCACAACCTTTTAATTCCAAGTAAATCTTTAAAAAATTTTGAAATCCTCAACCTTTTTCCTTTTAAAAATATCAATCTTGTAAGTCTACATAATATGAGCCAATACTTTGATCGAGGGAATTCTTAAAAGTCCGCAACTCCCATGATGTAAATAACTATAAGAGCTTGCCCTTATAGGAATACCAGACCCACAATAAAAATAAAGACCATCTTTCAACTATAAGATAGGGGAAAAACTTTTGGTTAATTAGACCCATAAATCATGAAGATTTTCCTCATTCAACAGATTAGAACTATTTTAAGGTAAAATATATATCTCTTGGTGTAGTGTATTGATCCACAAATGATGCATTCAGTCATTCATATAGAAATACTTTAAGAAATGTGGTGAACATGACAACTCAACACCAACCAAACCCAAAAACTCTTTCTATAATGTATTATTTTGAAGAACCTATCGATAACCATAAAAATATTATCATGCGTATGAAGTTTTTTTTGGAAATCTTAAAATAAGTTTCATGAAGAAAATTTCCAAGGTTCTTAGGGATTCAGACGACAATATATTTGTCTGCTTTTTTGATTAGTTATTTTGGTAAGTTTAGTGTCGAGATAATGAATAAAGACATGTTCATCATTTTTTTTTGGATTGCCAAAACAATCTTAATTCTACCTGCTTAGTGATTTTGGTTTATTTCAAAATATATAAATATTTCTCTAAACTGAATCATATTGATCATTAAATCTTGAAGAAATTATTTAGAGATGAAAAGCTTATATTCATAATAAAGATATTCATGATAAATATAAAAAAGTTTAGTTAGACTTAGAGTTTTATATTAGTGGTGAAGATAAATGAGAAAAAAAAATAAGGAAAATTGTATTGATAATTTTTATTTTAGAAAAGCTAGGAATTCATGATCATAAAGAGGAGATGATCTAGTTTACTCAAAATAGAGCATCAACAACTTTTTTCATGTACTGATCTGTCTTTTAAAATGACATAATAATTTTTGAAAAATTTTGACTTAATTTACATTTTTGTAGAATTGTTTATTTTGAGAGTTCATAAATTGAATGGCTTGATGGTAAAAAAGTATGAATTTTTTTTTATTTAGTAAGCAATGTCTCTAAAATTTAAGGATTAGAAAATAACTTCAAATTTCTTATTCAATAGATTAGAGTTGCTTAGTATCATTTAGTTCTTCACTAAAGTAATCAACATGTTTTTCTTGAATAAGCACTCAACCTACAAATATTTGAAAGGCATCACAAGAAACTTCAAATGGTTTAGTAGAGTTAAGTAAATTAAGAGACAACAAGGAAGTAATATTGACCTTAATTTAGTCAATGATTTTGGCCATAATAATAACACACTAAATCTTAGATAAATTTTACAAAGATCTATGCTTAGGGCCATGATGGTGCTACAATCATTAATTAATGTCTCATAAAATATAGGTAGCAATTAAAAAGCATTTTAGCATTAATAAATTACTTTGGTTTTGCTAGGTTCAAGATTAACTTATTTTTAAAAAAGATTAGGTTGGAGCCCACTATTGAAAAAAATGAAACATGGAAGCATGTTTTTTTTGGAAGAAAAAAATTCTCAAATTTGTTTCAAAGGTTTTTAGAACTTAAGATCTTAAATACGAGCTTATGATGTCCAAATTGTGATTTTTATCTATATCATAAATCAAGATATCCTCAAAGTAAATCACCAATTTTTCTTTATAAACATGTTAAGTATGTTAGGCATCATTCTCATAAATGTTCTAAGAGCATTAGAAAACCCAAAGAGCAAGTAACCATTCATATGTTAGCCATTTCTTGTCTTAAAAGTAGTTCTTGTGCATCATTGTGCTTGATTTTAATTTGAAAATACCCCATTCTAATATTTCTTTCTAATAAAATGACGGAACCATAAGTAAGGCCATAATATATCATCAAGTATAGGGGTTATATATCGATATTTCATCGCAAATTTACTTATTCTTTTACTATCCACACATTTTCAAAGTGTTTTAGTATGAGATGATTATGGAAAGCACAAGGACTATAGGTTTAATTTAAGAAGTCCTTTTTAAGGAAGTATAACTTCATGTTCCACAGGATTTATTCTATAATGAGTTAGATTGGACAATTGTGTGAGTAGGGTAAATTCAATGGAAAATTGGATGTCTCTCATTATGCGTAACTCATTAGATAGTTCATTTGTGGTTATATTTTAAAATTCAAAAAAGATGTTAGAAAACATAACAAATATGTGAGTCTTTGAAGTCATGAGGATTATCTTCATATATATAGTAGGTGTAGTGTGGACTTCGAGCAAAGTTCTTTTTTAGTATCTTAAACATCAGATGTTCAATATGGATCCCAATAAAAGATGTTTAGTCAAATGGAGGCTTCTTCTGTTAAGGGTGGAGTGGTGGAATAAATAACTATAAGCTAAATCTTGATATTCCTTTCAAGGGTAGCTATGTGCTACCAGTTGAGAGAGATTTTATTTGGGGGAAGTGTAGCTTTATTATCTTGTGCTAAACATTAAAATACTTTATATTCTTATTGTTAATTTTAAATGCATATCTTTTTTATTAATCATAATGAGTCAAATCCCTATCATTATCATAGAGCCAGAGACTTTCCAATAAAATATGACATATGTCCTTAGATATGATATCACACTCCATCCAATCTTTGTAACCTCATCTTATGTGGGAGTTAGCATCTAGAAGTCAAGAGGAGTGATTGACACAACAAAAATTAGTTATACTATTTTTATTTTCTTTTCAAAATTTTCATATAAAACTCATGCTTCTCTTAATCTACTTTTCCTCTTGTGTGCATGCCAGCATTCGATGCAAATACCATAACCTCTCTCTCTCCAAAACATTTAGCATGCAACGGTGCATAAATTATACTTTTCAAATTTGTTTGAATGCATGCAACGGTCCTTAGACTATAACGTTCAAATTTATACGAATCAATGCAGCTTATGACTTCAACTGATTAAACTTGTAAGGGCCGGGGAGTAAATTCTTGTGGGTGTTGAAATTCATGTGTGCCTGCATTTATATCAATTAATATTATATTAAATTGAATAAATACATCTGCCGTAGAACACAGATTATAATTAAACTTTCTCAACTGCATTTCAAATTTTGTACCAAAAAATACAATATAAATAAACTAGTTTAAGGGTCCGTTTGGGACAGCTCATTTGATGCGGTCGCGTTTTGAAAACACACCTGACCTGTTTGGGTAAACTGTGTTTTGACAGCTTATGCATTTTCAAAATGCCAAAAACAACGTTTTCACACCGCACCTAACTAGGTGCAGTGACAACTTTCTGACAGCGGGCTGACTTTTCCAAAGAAAATAAAAATTTGTAATAGCCACGACACCTAGTTTATCAGCAGATTATTTTTAATCAATTTATCAGCAAATTATTCAATAAGCCGCAACTGCTTCAAACAGATCCTAAATTTGTGTTGCATGTATTTGCTTGTGTACTTTCCCGTAAATTAATTAGAATTCTAAGCTTGGCTGAATTTTATGAACTTTTTTTATTGAATAATTGAGCCTTCAACAACTCTGCTTGTTTTAGGGATGATTAAGTTGTTAATTCTCAACTGCTCAAATCTCATGCAAACTAGCCGCCATTGACGTTGAAAGAAAAATTATAGGGAAATAAAATAAAACAAGGCATGCATATTAGGCTGTACGATACTTTTTTTAATGGTATTTTATTATTTTTGAAAAAAAAATCCCTTCCTTAGTCGATGTGATAAGTCAATTATTAAATCATACTACTCTACATGTTGATTTGATTAGTAGTACCTTGGATTATAGGAAATTATATGCCTCATCATATGTATAAAGTAGGTCATGTATTGCATGTAGTTAAACTCAAATTTAATAAACTACGTAGATTTATATTCACATTAACTACTTACCACTTTTTTGTGCGATATTCGAGTGTAATAATTTTTCATGTAGAGAAAGGCAAAACACAGAGTAGAATTGGTAGAGATTTATACCTCAATTGATTAGCCTTTTACTATAGAAATACCCTCTTATTTATAAGCAAGGTTGGTACAGGAGATACGATTACCTGCTTGCCCGCCTTGCTTTAATAAAGGCCCTACGGGGTAATTTAGTCATAAGAAAATTAATAAATAAATAAACACTCAACTCAGCTACCCCTTTGCCCTGCCGCAGAGTTTTTAGGTTGCATCATAAACATTGTTTCATTGTGTCATAATAATCCTAAAGGATTCTTTCATAGAAACCAAAGTGAATGTCAGTTTATAACCGATGCTTTTCTTTCAAATAAAGGCCTTGGAAATAAGATGAGCCTTAAATCATTCTACATTACCCTTTTATTCCCTCTTAGTTTTAAACATCCATTAAGAAAAAAATGGCTTTGCACATTTAGGTAATATAATGAGATACCAATCCTTATTGTTTTGCATGGATTTGATTTTTTCATTCATGTCATTAGTCCACTTTTGAAATTTTAGACTTTGCATGGCTTGATGGACATGGATAAGATCATTCTCCATCAATAAAGTATTATCATCATGCTCTTGTGGAAATACTATATAATCATCTGGAATAGCACTTCTTTTCTCTTTGGTGGATCTCCTTAATGGCTCAAGTTGTTGTGACAGTTGTTGTTGAGGGTGTTGAGTTTGTACCTTAAAGGGTCTAACAACTTTGTCTTATTGATCTTGATTTGGAACTTGATCAATGATAGGAATATAAACTTGAACATTATAAGAATCAATTACAATAATAGTAATTGTTTCCATTTAATCAAGGTTCACTATAGAGACAAAATCATTAACCTTATATCTTCTCCCAAACTTAACATTTTAACAAAAATATTGCATTTCTCTTCTTAAAAATTTTCTTAGTAGCAGGATCATAAAATTTATGCCCCTTTGATTGTTCAAAGTAACCAATGAAATAACAATTCACTAGTTTAGAGCTTAATTTCTTTTCATTTGGCCTAAATGACTTTGCCTCAGCTTGAGAACTGTAAGTATGACAATGCTTAAGACCAGGCTTTTTACCCATCAAAAGTTCATATGGTGTTTTAGTTGTTACCATAGTTGGTACTCTATTGAAAATATAAGCCGTTGTCTTGAGTCCTTCATCCTAGAGGGACTCGTGAAGGTAGAATGACATATCATACTCCAAATCATATCCCTAAATGCCTGGTTTTTTCTATCAGCAACACCCTTCATGCTAGGTGAACCTAACATATTATATTGAGGGACTATCCTGCATTCCTCTATGAATTTGGAAAATGGCCTAGAATATTGTTACCTATGCCACCATATCAGCCATAGTATTCACCATCACAGTCAAATTTAACAACTTCAACTTTGTTGTTGAGTTGAAGCTCAGCTTTAACCTTATATAATTTTAGCACATCCAGTGACTGAGATCCTTCATGTGTGAGATACATGTAACCACATCAAAGAAATCATCAATGAATAATATAAAATATTGTTGACCGTTCTATGAAACCATAAAAAATGGTACACAAATATTTGTATATATCAATTCTAAGATGTCTGAAGCTTTATTGGTATTTTTTCATCTTTTATTGGTATGTTTCCCTTTAATACATTCAATATAAAATTTAAAGCCTACGAAGCTAAGGAAATATTAAATTTTGTTTGAAGTTAGCTTTTCCATTATTTTCCTTGAAATATGGCCTAATTGTTGATGCGATAGCATATCAAAAATATCATTAGCTAATTTTTATTTTATGTCATGTGTATTAATATGCTAGACTTCACTATTAGAAGAAATCATTTCGAGCAAGCATAGAGTACCTTGTTGATAAAAATAACCAGTACTAATAATATTTGAATTTAGGGAAAGCTTGAAATGATTATTTCCAAATGAACAAGTTTATTCAGATTTGTCCAAAGCAAAAATAGAAAGTAAATTTCATATAAATGGAAATCTAATAAAAGTTTCTTTCAAATCTAAATAATTACCAACATATAATAATAATTTAGAAAGCGTTGTAGTTGTAACTTCAACCATTTTTTTATTGGCCACATAAATGAATCTTTCATCATCAATTAGCTTTCATTAGGTCAGGTGAATTTGCATAGACACACTTATATGAGTGGTGGCTCCTGAATCAATTCCAAAGTGTACTGTCATTCAGACTATTTAGCTTCAGACAAAACAAATTAAGAATTTTACATTTCATTGCTTGCCAAGCGTAATATTTGGTACAAGCCTTTTTTATATGTCCTAACTTACCACAAAAGAAACAGTCAATTTTTTTTAGCTTTTCTTTATTTTGTTTTTTTTTTCTCGGAACATTAGGAACTTCTTTATCTTTTTAGTTTTTCTTCCTAACATTCTAGGAGGTGCTAGCAAATTTAGTAATTTTAGTTTTTCTTTCTTCAACCTTTTTTCCTCCTACAAAAAATGAGAAGTGGCCTCATTAAGAGTCTTTTTTTCCTTTCATCAGCTGTAACTCACCTTGAAATTATTGAATGATGCAAGAAGAAAAATCAAAACTAAAATCTAGTGTCTTTAGTTTTGAAGCAAGATGAGGGATTTTCATTATGTACTCCATTATGTTTCCTTTATTTTTGTACCTCAGTAAAATCAAGCCCACTTAAAGTATACTTGTTTATGTCTTGGCATGCTTGGCGAAGCATATCTTAATAGCCTCAAGGAAACCTTAGGTTGTCTCAACCTCATCAGACGAATTGTTTCTAAATACTTTTGAAATGCCTCGCTTGATGATAAAAGGTCATCAGATTTAAAAAAACACATTTCTCAAGTTTATTTATTTCCTCAATAAAACTTTGATCAACGGTAATGGGACGTTCAATCCTTAGTGTAAGGTCTAGATCAAGGCAACAAGAATAAATTATACGTTATCTTTCCAATTTTGAAAGTTAGTTCCATTCAACGTAGGAATAAAACTAACATTTGCAGATATTGAGGTATTAGATGTAGTGACTGCACATAGCATAAAATTACATATTTACATAAAAAGTTATAAAAATATAAATTGAAATATATTTAGAAAATGGTTAATCCCATCACATGACTTCTAACCACAACATTAATGTTTACTCTTCAAACAAAAACATTAATTTGTTAGTGATATTATTGGTGTAGTGATCATATATTAACAATAAATCCTGTTAAATAATAGACAAATCTTTGAGCGAGGTAACCTGGAAGCATAATGTCCTCAACCATTGCATTTAGGGGGACAACACCATTGAATTTAGCCAATTTATAAACCATTCAATTAAAAATATAATGAATTTGGGGCCCACAATTGGTTTGGGACATCCTTCTACCATCTTCGCCCTTTGTGTTGCAATTTGGTTGGAAGATGGGAGTAAGGAGGAACTTTTGCCTCATAATAAGGAGACAAGATAGAAGAGTATTGGGGTTTATAGTCGCAGTTCATTTAAGAGAGGGCAGCATTCTACTTAGCCTTCCTTAACTTCTAGATTTTGCCACTCTTCTACTATTGCTTTTATCTCAATACTTTTGGATGCCCTGTAAGAAGATACTTCCATCATCCAGTCAAAAGTACATTATTTAATGGATCATTGCCACTACATGGAGTTATAGAACAAAGGTCCATTTGATTATATTGTGGATTTCCATGCAGCTCGGTGGAGATGTACCAAAGTGTTAGATATGACTCATATACCATAAATGGACAGTGCTAAATCAGGAGCTCCAAAAGATCAAGGAAGCAAATCCCAAACCTACAGTTGTAACAGTTGTAGAAAAACTGATGATAGTCTGACAGATCAAAGCTCCAATGTTGATGAGCTTTCCCTCTTGAATACAATTGTTCAACGTCGCTCTTTCTCTGGTCACTTCACTAAGATGATTGGTCTGAAGCAGACGAGCAGAAATGAAATAGTGTCAGGCCTTTGAAGGTGCACATAAGTTTAAAGTTGGGAAATGTACTCTCCTCTCATTGGTAATCTTTCAACCAATAAAAGTCCTCTCCCAATAATCAAGTATGAAATAATCTCGTCTAACTCTGCTTCAGTAGGACTATAATTTGCATAAAAACATAAAGTCTCCGGTGGTAAATGCTAAAATAATTTAATTACCTCTGACGAAAAAGGTATCAACTTTCCTCGAACCATAACTCAATTGTCTTAAGCTTCAGGGAGATTTGCACAGAACTCCCTCACAATAGAAATCACTACAACAGTAGAGAACAACAGAACTATTCTCACTGCCAACAAGTAATTAAATCTCCTCCCTCACAATAGAAATCACTACAACAGTAGAGAAACAACAGAACTATTCTCACTGCCAACAAATAATTAAATCTCCCACGTCTCCACCAGGATTTCTAAAACATCGCTCCGGAATCAATTTTCGTGACTGTAGAGCATCACTATATCGATCTTAAGCCTTTGAACGCCCTTGAACTAACAAATTTGCTCGAATTAAATGGGCTTTTTCCTTTATTCCTCTTCATTCTTGGTGGCATTCTACAAATTTTATAAATTCCAAAAATAACTTCAAAAATCAAGTTTAAATCACTAAACTAAACTTCCAAAAGCACAAACTAAATTTCCCAAGCAATTTCCATAGATTTTTCCTCATTTTTCACCTTGAATAGTGAATTTTCAAATTTCTCCAAATGTGCTCAAAATACATGGTAAAAATTCAAAATCTTTTTGTAGAAGTAAAGCTCTTACCTCAAGGAATCCGAATCTAGCAAATTTTTCTTGATTCCACCAAGAAATCTCCACTTAATGGTGTGCCCTAGCCCTTAAAAATTACGATTTTGAGAGGTAGAAGACGACAGGAGGCGTTAAAAATGGCGTTTTCGGACCAAAATTTCACTTTTAACCGTTCGCAAACCGATTTTCATAAACCGGTGCTTAAGCGCGGGTAAGAGTTGCTTAGGCGCCTGCCTCTAGGGTTAGCTCGCGCTTAAGCGCGATATGTGGCGCTTAGGTGCCAGTGCATTATTTTTGAAATTTATTTTTGAAATCTTATTTTTGAAATCTTTAAATTTAAGTAAAATGCATTATTTGCCTAAGTAAACCACCCCTAAATGGTCTCATAGCACTTAATTGACTATTTTCAAATTGCTATAACTCTTCTCTCTCTCTAGATTCTCCTTAATAACTATTTCAATTCAAGGCTAAAACAACACAAAATTTTCACAAAAACAAACTTATATTAATTCAAAAATAAGTACAAATACTATTGATACTTAATTCTCACTCCAAATAGTCTCGGATGAGAAAATTTTCTAAGTACATAACACTTAACACACATTCACAATTAAACACATAAGTAACATAAACACTAACACATGTCTTAAACAGTAAAAACACTTAAAGACAATAAATTTAATCACATAAAAAAAACGTAGAGCTTAATTCCATTCTTAATTAGAATGAACAAATTCAGGTCTTTCATTAGCCTCTCCTGGGGCAACTGGAATATAAAGTTGATAAAACGGACGGTGGTGACGTGCTCTGATGCAATCTTCTTCAATCCACTTTTTCTTAGGAAACATCTCATTATCTGCTTCCTCTATATAACTACTGTGGCTAAATTGCATTTTCAATTGCCATCTAGTATGCTCAAGATGTGCATGAATTTCCAATACCTTAGTCTCCAATACTGACATGGTATTTTCAATTTTGTTGATCTTCTCTGATATCCCTTCAATACTAACGGCTAAGAAACCATTATACATCTCTTGTGCACTTTGACTGATGAATTTATTCCTCATGTTATCTTCCTTCTTCTTCAAATCCATCTCCCATGAAGACATCATCTTAAAATCTCTCTCTCTTTAAGGCTTAAGGGCTAGAAATGATCTGAGGTGAAATTCCTTTACTAAACCCTTCTATTTATAGGCCTAAATTCTTCCAATAGCTTCTAGACACATTTAGAAACTTCCAAGACATGTTTTTGCAAACTTCTAAGCGGTTTTCCCTTCTAGAATATTAATTTTGCACATGTTTTTAAATTGTTGGACTTAAGCGCTAGTGCACATTTTTGCATAAGTCAACTTAACATCCAAATTCTCATTTTAACTTGTTCAAATCACTAATTTAAGTCTTAAAATCAATATTAATACATAATATTCTCAAAAATACTACCCAATTTTCTTAATCACACATAAAACATCAATAAAAACAAAAACGCATTGATAATTATGGGTTGCCTCCCATAAAGCGTTTGGTTTTACATCGTCAGCCCGACGTAACCAGTGCTTACTCTGGTTGACCCAACATCATTGCATCATTAAAATTCTATTGATCCCCTATAAAATAAGTTTTCAGTCTATGTCCATTCACTTTAAAGATTATCTCAGATTTAGGATTTTTAATATCCACAGCTCTACAAGGATATGCTTTAATCACAATAAATGGGCCCATCCACCTGGACTTAAGTTTCCCTGGAAATAATCTTAACCTTGAATTATATAGTAAAACTTATTGCCCTGGCTGAAAATTTTAGTAAGAATCTTTCGATCATGCCACCTTTTAATCTTTTCTTTATAAATTTTGGCACTTTCATAAGATTCATTCATTATCTCTTCAAGCACATTTAATTGTAATAATCTTTTCTTACCATCATCTTTCAAATTATAATTGAATTCTTTAATTACCTAATATGCTTTATACTCAAGTTCAACTGATAAGTGACAAGCTTTCCTAAATATTAACCTATATGATGACATTTCTACAGGAGTTCTATATATAGTCCTATAAGCCCACAAAGCATAGTCAAGTTTGACTGATCAATCCATTTTTGTTGGATTCATAGAGTTTTTCATAATTCTTTAAATTTCCCAATTAGATAATTCAGCCAAACCACTTATCTGATTATTTGATACCATTTGGATAATAGCAGGTTTAAGCTCAACTGAATTAGCCACTACAGCTGGTTTTTAAATACTACAATGAAGTTCATCTACAAAGGGTTAGCATAATCTCTTAAAGTTCTAAACACTTGATGAATTTCAGTATTTTGATTATTTTGGTCTGCCATTTCTCTAACTTTTTGGATTTTTCAAAATTTATAATTTTTTTGGTTTTTATGATTTTCCTAATAGTTTGTCTAATTCAGAATCGTAGGGCACCAGTCCTTCAGAACCTGAACTACGCATACACTAACATATAATAAAATAAAAAAAAATTCAAAACATGCACAGAAAATAAGATACAATACTTAAAATTTAAATAAGACTTTCTAAAAATAGAAATTTTGCTTTTGATTTCCCGACAACGGCGCCAAAAACTTGATCCCTCTTGATACTGCTAATATGCAAAGTACAACAATAATTCAGATTATATTTCACTTGTATTTCATTACTTTACAATAAAACCAAAACTTGATCCTCAAGAAAAATAAGAATTTAACATTTAATTTATATATATTGGGATACTGCGCTATATGCATATTGTTATCAAATAATATAGTACTTTTTGATTAAGACCTGAATATCGAACCCACAGGGAATTTATACAATGTGCATTTTTAAAAAACTTTCTATTTTTAAAAAGACAATTACTTAAACTGAATATTTTTTGCAGCAATAAAAATTCAAATAATTTTGGTATTTTTGATATTTTATTTTTGATATTTTATTTTTGATATTTTGACAAAATAGTAACAACTTAAAAAGATGACTAGAGTTTTGTAGATGAAAAGCACTTAATAAGAAAAATATTTTTCTTCTTATCATGAATCAGTAATAAGTATAGAAATTGTGTTGTGGAAGTATGCAAATTGTATTGTGCCAAATAGGAGCAATAATATTCTTTACCCTTACTAGAGTTGCTATAAAGAACATTAGCTAATTTAAAGTTTGAATAGTTCTAAAGACTGGCTAGACATGGAAGAAACTAGCTCTCACTCTAGATTTCTCTAGATTTTTTCCGCCATAAATGTCGGAAATCTGACGGTCGTGCTTAACTTTTATTGAAAGATAACGGTGAGTTACAATTAAATTATAACTCACACAGAAAAAAAGAAAAATAAAAATAAAAAAACCATATACAAAGAATACAAAAGAGACTAGAAAAGAAACAACAATCAATTGCAACCAACAAAAGAAGGATCTTCACTTCAAATGAAAGAGAACAGCCACAATCTCAAACAAGCATACAAATAATAGTTGAACATGTAAAAAAACACAAACAAAAGAGCAGCTAACAAAGAAAAAAAAGTAGAGAAAAGTGCAATTAGGATATCAAATAAACAACCTCACACATGCAGGGAAAGAAAAACATAAAAATAAAAATAAAGATTGAGCTCAAATTTTAACTGAGATAAAATATTAAAATTTCATTCTAAAGTTTAGAATATAGCATGTAATCATAAACCGGTTAAATTTTAATAATGGTTGGAATTCATCATGACTCAATGCCAAATCTCAGCAAAAAATGGAAGAACAAGATGAAAAAGTAAATGCAAGGAAGAAATACAACAAAAAAGAGACAAAAGTAGAAACAGCAAGCAATTGCAGCCATGAAAAGTAGTATCTTCAAATAAACTCACACCTCAAAATAAACTAACAAAAAGGATAAAATAAAATACAAAGTGGTGCCTGAAAATCTCTTCGAACTAACTCCCCAAATTGATGACTCTCCAAGTATTTTTAGGACCCTTTTCAAAGTGCTCTCTTCTTTCTTTTATAGCTTTCGAAGAGGTGCCTTGAAAACTCTTGAGAATGTGTCCCAATTCGATGTATTTCCCAAAGAGATGCATCCATTCGTGATAATTTTCATCCATGGTGGTTATAACCACCTATTAAGCCAATGGGTGCCTCAATTAAGAAAATGGGTGCCTCAAAAACCTCTTCAAAGTTCATGAAAATCAATTTTACTCGTCTAGTAACTATCATTGCTGCTTAAGCTGCGCTTAAGCGCGGGACCTCTGGCGCTTAGGCGCGGCCTTCTCTGTTTAACTGGTGCTTAAGTGTCAAAACTCTTTTGCATATTTTTCACCTTTATGCTCCAAATTTGATCCTTTTTCACTCTTTTAAGCAATTTTCACCCTTTTTATGTGTATCTGCAATAACAACACAAAAATACCTTCCAGTAAAGCACAGTATCTCAAAAATAGGTATAAAAATGTGTCTAAAAATACTATATATTTTAGGTATATCAGTCATAACCTTATCAACATAATCATCTATTTGGGTTGCTACCTTCATGGCAGGCCAATCTCCCCATTCACTGCCTCCTTGGCATAACCATTTATTTGAGCAGCTGTCTTTAGGGCATGCCAGACTTCTAGGTCACTGCCTCTACGACATAACAAATTTTTTTGGTCATTTTCTTCATGACATGCCCATCTCTAGGTCATTTCCTTCTAAATATATCATGTTGTTTAGGTAACTTCCCTCACAGTATGCTCATTTCTGGGTCACTTCCTCCTCGGCGTACCCATTTATTTGAGTCGCTGCTTTCAAGACATGCCCCTCTTCCAGGTCAGTGCCTCCTCAGTATACCTATCTGTTGGATCGTTGCCTTCACGGTTTGCCAATTTTTTCTGATTCACTATCTCCATGGCATAAACATTCTCTCCTCTTATCATCTGATTGTTTGCATTTGCATTTGCATTTGCATGTGTGCATGGAGAGTGAGCCAGACTCAGTAATAGATAACTACTTTTTTGGCTACGATGCTTTACTGAGCATTGCTTGCAGGGTTGATCTCGGTGAGCCATGCGATTTTAGTCACTAGGACTCACTCAAGTATGACCATGATAAGAATTCAAGGGCTCTGACTCATGTCGCCTTGCATGTCATGCATCCACATTTAATGGTCTGTATTTAAACTTTAAATAATATGTATTTTTCTACTTACTAAACTCAACATAATTTTAAAATTATGCATGTAGCAAAAGAGGCCATATATAAGGACAACCCTTTTTCAAAACTCATCCTGAGTGACACCTCTTAGATCCCCTAGATCCTTAGGACGAGGCCAGTATGGTGACCCAGTCAAATTCATACATACTTGAAGACTTACCCTACACTTAAATGCTGGTTAGGACACTTTTCATTAGATAGTGTGCCAAGCTAAGATTTAGGATGTTAGACAGTACTTATCAATGCCTCTGGCTATTGTTCTGTGCTACTTTTTCTTATGCTAGCCATGCATCACCTTTTGTACTTTTTGGTGTGCTGGTGTGCTTGACTTGCATGGTATTATAGTCAGGCATTCTTCTGTACGAAACCGTGCTCATACATATGCACACATATAGGAGTAGTTAAGGGGTTTCATTTAATGATTTCTGACCTTTTGCTTGTATATGCTGCCTAGCTCCCCCGATTATAAGGCACAACTCATTACATTTTGCATGTTGTTGGCTTTCTCGCTAATGCTTATTTTAGTGCAGGTAGAGTCTATGGTTTTCTTTATAAATCTAGTTGATTGACTCCTTAGGCTAAGTTTGTATCAATAATAAGGTAAGGGAACATTGTTTAGGGTGGATAACACATCGAACCACATGACGGGGACTTGAAGCAGCAACTCGTGTCCTATACCTTAAAGACTGAATTCTATATTTTTGTATAGGTCTAGAACTAAGCTTGTATATGCAAATTTCGAGTTCTTTTTCTTGCTTTTCTTGAGATGTGTTGCCTACTTAGCATCATTGGCCTCTTCTATATATTTTGGAGTGCTTTACTCTTTTATTGAGTGCCTGCATGGTTGTATTGCTTTTATTATTTATTTCTGTGTATCTGGGATACCACAAAAATTATAATTTATGCTCATAAAAGACCACAAAATTATAATTTTTTAACATAAAATCTTACTAATAAAGGATTAAGATAATCAAAATTTTAAGTTTAAAAGATTCAGAACTTTTAAAATTTATCCTTTATTTTCTTGCATGGCCTTTACCCGATTTTAAAATGGGTTGCATGCATGGATATCACCCCAATCATAGTTAGTAGGCATTCACGCTTATGATTGTAGTAGATAACTGTATCATACTTGCATGTACCGAGATGAAACCCCCATGCTTCTCCAACCCAGCTACATCAACATAGATTTCTATTTTGGTGGTTTTCTTATGCACCAAGGGTATTATTAGGCTCCCCGACCCTGACGGGGTGTATGACCTTTTGTTGGGAGCATTTACAACTTTGTATCTGAACCTCCCTTTTCTCTTCTTTTTCTGAGGCATCTTTGCCATTTTGGCAGATAAAGTCCTACCTCTTGGAGCTTTAGCTGATAGTGATAAGATAGAGTTTCCTTCATTTGACCTTAGTGCTATCATGGTCTCTATGGATGATGCAATTCATGGATTGTCGATCGGGGATCTCTAAATGTGTTTGGTCAACTACTTGACTACCGGGTAAATTTAAGGTCCTATTGGCTTGGGATGATAGGTTTGTTGTGCTCTAACTCAACTACCTGTACCATTTATGACTACTCCCCCTTCCTTTGACTAGTCTTGTTGAGCCCTATTGGTCCTTGAGTTTGTTAACATCGCTTTGAAGTCCTGATGTCGATGAGCCACCACCTGTTTATGATACGACAATTTGTCCTATAATCTTATGGCCTAGACGAGCTTTGACATATCAAGATGCCCCAGTTAAGCCAATTTTGGTTATTCATGGGTTTCGCTTGGCCAAAGAGCCACTACCCATTTGGGATGTGAGAGACTAACTCTCTACCCTATTACTTAGTGAGAGCTTTGAAGCATCAAGGTGTTCCCACATGGAATAACCTTCCTTTAATGATCTATTTCCCTAGTTATACAAGAATAAAAAGTGAAACCCCTTTTATCGAGAGTATTCCTCGGTATTTTCATGATGTAATTAACCGGAGGGATACATTCCTCCGAGATAATCTTGACCCCAGAACAAAAATGCTACTTTTTGTTCTCTGGTTACGGGTGGCTTACATTGGGATTTTTTTTATTAATGTTGTGTTTCAAGATAATGTTGTTTGATATTATTCGAACGTATACCCTTGACCTATTACACAAGGATTACTCTTATAGAAGCCTTTCATCTCTTTTCTTTTTGTTTGTTTGTCTAGTTGTCTACCGTATATCCTATTGTTATTTGATTCCTTTTCTCTTCAGATCATTTATATGATTCGGGAGAGAGATTTACTCGAATAAGGGAATATTAAGATGACACATAGAAAATCAAACTGGAAACTCCAAGTGCTAAAATGAACAGTGAAAAATAAGAAAAAATTTAGAAGTTCAAAAAAGATAAAGAATCTTGTGATTAGAAAACACTCTTAATAAGATCCTTAAAGTATTATGTTCGGGGAGTCATTAAGTGATATTAGGATGGTTGGAAAATTGGTGATTGATTTAAGGAAATCTCCAAAAAAGAATTTTTTTTCCTAACACTCAGATGAGAGTGATGAGATCTACTTAGGCCTAAGTGGAAAATATTTAAAAAAAATGGATAGGAAAGATGACTCTTAAAGATAAACTAGCCTAGACTTGGCTACACAAGTCTTACATTTACGCTTTATGCTTTGACCTAAAGGTCCAGGCAGTCCTTCATTTGGAAGTTGATTAGTCCAACAGTCATCTCAGAAGAGAAATAAATAATCTTAGGGCTTCAGTGATTAAAGTTGATTTTAGGTTTATCTCTGAACTCAGTTATAAGTGATTATATTTAAATATTATTTTGATTTCTTTAAAATTTTAATTTTCTACCTAACTTAAATATAGAAAATAGGTTTCACAAAAAAAGAGATCAACTGAATCAACATGTTATTACGTTCAATTCATGCATCTTATGGCTTGCGCTTGTTTTTTAAAACTTCCATAGGTTTTGAGGGAACACATTCATTAAAACCTTAGAGAATACTTAATCAGGAAACTATAGTTGAGGAAGATAGAAGAAGGCCTACTTTCACTTGGTTTGACTTCACCTAATAGCATTTCTAGTTAACAATCACTTTTAGGCATGATTGTAGGGCCAAATGCCAAAATTTCTTAGCCTTATATGAAAAAAAAAATTATAATTCTAATCACACTCATCAAATTTAAAGTTAAGAATTGAGTTTTACTCTAGTGTTCTATTATGTTCTTATCATAGATTTAGATTCAAGATTAGTACCCTTTATAGTGTCTTTACTCATCTTTTAAAGTACAATATTAACAAAAAAACCTTTATCCCGCTAAGTGGGGAGTGTCTTTACTCATCTTTTAAAGTACAATATTAACGAAAAAACCTTTATCCCACTAAGTGGGGGCATGAATCATTTTTTCTCATTTTTTCTCCATTATGTCCTATTTAGGTCATATTTTCATTTAATTATAAAAAATTAATATCATTTTTTATACAACATGCTCAAGTCTTTCTTGGTATACCTCTGCTTTTCTTAACTCCTCTTTTAGAGTAGATCCCTAAAATTCAATTACAATTATTAAGAAAAAATAGTCTTTCTTTTATAATAATTTAATCAAGTGAGATATATTATTAACATTTTTTCCATTAAATATAAAGCTTAATATAAGATTTGTCTTTTCTTTGGTATCATGAGTCTCTTAAGCTTACAAGCCTTTTAATTTTCTTTATTATCTTTTCACATATGGATCATTCATGTATTACTTTCTAAAATCACACTTCATAAGAAATTATTATTCATAATTTTAATGAATTTTTTTTAAAAATTTTTCATTGTAGCATATAAATAATCATATGAACTTGCTCTAATAGAACTAAGTAAACATCCTTGCTTTCCTTATGCTAGATAAGAAAATATTCGAGACATTAATATTATTATTTATGACTATATCTTAAAATAATAAAATGAGTTATTTTTTATCTTTTGAGTTAAGAAAATTTCTCTTGAATTATTTTTCATGATGTTCTTTCAATATAAAGAAGTATAAAGTAGCATGCGCGGCTAAAAAGAAACTGATATAATTAACTCCTAAGATAAATAGGAGGGATTGAAGTTAAGGAAAGGCACTTAATTATAATTTTAGTCATAATACTTTACACTCTTATGGAATTTAGTAGTAACCATTGTGGTTGCCACCACTCTAGCTCAATTCAAGTAATCTTCTATGATCTCATATATAAAGGATTGTTGTTAAAACTTGTTTACAATTGATCCCCTATACGAGGCGAAGTCTGTCCGACATGATAAATTTTATTGGACTCAGACGACCATGAGGGCAATCAGACATGAAAACCAATTATTCATCTCCCTTAATGTGAAATTTTTTTTACATACGGAGCCCGTACACAGAGCTATGTACGTGCTCCAATAAAAATGAGCCCCTAATCAAGAAGTGTAAGTCAGTTGGTCATATTTTAAAAAAAATTAATTTTTTTGTAATAAATATTAGTTCCATGGCTCAGTTTAGTTGGAGCTGCGTACGGGCTCCGTATGAAAAATTTCCTCTTTATTGTGTGAACTTGAGATGGATACTATCAGTATGTCCGATTGTTCGTTCTTTCTCTTTTTTTTTTTTTTTTTTTTTGGAAGATGCTTGATTTATAGGAGTGATATTAAAAAGAGGAAAGAAGACACTTTTTGTTTAACCTAATGTCACCTCCCAAAAGAGCCCTTAAGAGAGGTGGGCAACCCAGGATTTAAATACTGTTTTTCGGCCCTACACCTAGCCAATGTAAGACTATTTGTCCGTAACATTCTCCTCCACCCAATCATGTGACACCCTCATCACGGATCGGCTCCACCGAGTGTCCCACTAGACCATGGAGAGTCCACACACATAGCAGACAGTAATATGTTCTTATCCACTTGTCACCTGAAATCTAAAGAAGTCTTCTGTCACCTCCCAAAAGAGCCCTTAAGAGAGTTGGGCAGCCCAGGATTTAAATACTTTTTTTCGGCCGACTTTTTTTCGGCCGTACACCTAGCCGATGTGAGACTATTTATCCGTGACACTAAGGAGACAAGTATTTTAATTGTAATTTTTGAGGTGGTTTATGCAAAAATTGCTCGGCAACTGGAATTGACCTCAACTCATCTAGGGCACGTTGGAAGGCTTTAAATGTAAAGATAGTGTTTCATAACAATTCTCACTCGGCAATTATATAAATAAACTTGAGAGATAATGTAATTATATTTAAAAATAAATATAAATAAGGTGGTGCGTTACAGGTGGTCGGCAGCAATTCCCACTAAAGTTGGCAGCACGTTGCATAATTTGTGGTCCGGCTACAAAATTTGACAATGATATTCCCGTGATTACCGTATACTTCGGGTGGCAGCCTTTATTTATTAAATTTTTAAAGTTATTATTATTATTATTTTTTTTTTTAAATGAGAACCTCATCAAACTATATTCAAAAAGAAAAATCTGATAAATAACATTGCAACATAACACAACAATGAAAACAAAAGAGAAAATACTAAATGAAAACAGCAAAAGCTATAAACATCAAATAGCCCGGAAGATCGAGAACTCTAAATAGGCAAAGATGATCATTCAACTCGAACGACATTGTGATATGCCACCAACAATTTTTTATCATCCATCGCGAATCTCGATGTAACTTTTTGAGTAGGAAACATTCAAATTTCAATTAAGAGTCATCCAGATCTCCGATTTCAGTAAACTTATTGTCAAACGAATTTCAATTAAGAGTCATCCAGATCTCCGATTTCAATAAACTTATTGTCAAACTTGTCAAACTGACCGGCTAGATGAGACAAACCCAATGATATCAAATCAATAAAGCACTCCCAGAGGATTTCCAGACACATTTGGAATGTCAAACGGATGTCAAATTTAGTGAGTTCATAGTCGAATCGAGCATCTAGACAAGACGAATCCAACGAGCCTAAGATTGCTTAATTCTGACATCGTTAAGGCACTCAAATGTCCATCAAACGCTATCTTATCGAGGGTAGCTCTCCAGATCGCCTGATCAAAATGGTTCATATTTTTGCATTAATAGCATCCAGAATACTATAAATAGAGCCTCACTCCTCACATGAGGGAGGAAGCTTGAGAGAGAACTTGAGGCTTTGAGAAGAAGATAAAGACCAACATCATCACTGCCATCGTCGATTGTTTTCGGCCGTTGTCGGCCGCCGCAGACCACTGACGATCGCCGTCAACCTTCACCGATCACCGTGGACCTCCGTCCACCACCACTAACCGTCAGCGTTCACTGCCGACCTCCTTCGATCACCACCGACCGACGTTGATCATCGTCAATCATCGCCGACCTCCGTCGACCACTGCTGACCAGACGTCGTCAGTCGACATTGTAACATGGAAAATCTAGTAACCATTTCCTGTATGTGGGATAGGGGACCTCTGTAATCATTAACTTATAGTAGATTTTTATAACTGGGCCAGTCCCCATGGTTTTTTCCCTTAATGTGTTTTCCACGTAAAAACTTCTGGTGTCATCAAAGGTTGTTTCTTGTTCATCTAAGTGTGTGATGAATCTTCGTGCAACGCTAAGACGATAATCCATTACTCTACCGCCATGAATTTCCTAACACGCATTAGTTTGGCGCCTTCTGTGGGAAAAAGTTTCAATTCCATAACTGAAGTACTTACGGGGTTTACTTCATGGCCATAAGACATAATATTCATGACAATATAGCATTCTGCTCCAACACCCATCATTCTAGGGAGCAGTCATAAACCTAATGGTAGCATGCTTCTTCATATTCTGGCTCTGGAAAACGTTATCCCACCAACAAAGGCATTTCAGGTCCTTCTATAGAAGATTGAATGTGAAGAATGGAGGAGTCTCAAGTTGAGATCTTACAACTCCTAGGCGGGGCCCAACAATCGTTGCCTACACCATTGAACGAAATTCTTTTTCCATTAACTTCGCGACCTATGAGAAACATGCCGCTAGGTGGAACTCGTACCGACATCCCTCCTCAAGAAGGAACACTTCCCCTGTCAGGTTGTGATGTTGAACTCCTAGATACCACCAGCTCCACTCGTACCACAAGTTCCACTCATCCATCTCGTGCAGCTCACCTAACATCGCCACGTCTTCCTGTTTCCTGCCATTCCAGATGATGTCATTCGTAGCTATGACGCCTCATCTGGGAAGAGTTCCCCCTTGAGAAAAAGGATTGCTTCTACACTCACCGTAACATCCATGAATCCTCTCCCTTAGCGGATAAGGTCCTCAAACACCTCATCCCAATTGGCTTAAAGCTTCCAAACATCGACACGTATGAAGGGATAACCGACCCGCTCCGAGCATATTGATCATTATCGAACCATCATGCACATTCATCATGCCTCTGATGTGCTTGTGTGTCAAGTGTTTCCGGCTACTCTTAAAGGACAAGCTCAAACCTGGTTCAACTTTCTGCTAAGGGACACTGTAAACACTTTTAACGAGCTTGTCAGACTATTCGCGGAGTAGTTTATCGCAAATCGAAGGATCATCAAGGACTCATCCCATATCTTGGTAATTCTCCAAAGTGAAGAAGAGTTGCTTAATGAATACTTCCACAGATTTTCTACTGAACCCCGTCAAATTCTGGGAGTGGATTTGAAGTTACTAAGGGGAGTCTTCCTTGAGTGGCTCTCCTTAGGACCTTTTACTCATCACTAATTTGGGAGACAGTTTGTTCTAATGTTGAACTTGTCCAACGTGTTGAGACCCAAATCACTGCGGACGAGACCATTAGAGCGGTTTGAAAATTTTGGGGGAAAGCACAAGGATAATGCTAGAGATAATAATCAATCTTTGCAATGGAGAATGTCCTAACAAATGAGAAATCGTGACCTCCGTCCTCAACCTACAGGCCAACGAACTAAATATCAACCCAGGAAAGAGTATATGACACTCAACACAATGCGTAGTAACATCTTGACAACCATAAAAGATGAGCAAGTTGTTTAGTGACCTCACCCCCTAAAATCTAACTCAGGAAATCAAGAACAATGTTTTCATTTTCATCAAATTTGTGGCCACACGACTGAGGCGTGTAAGCAACTTACGGAAGAAATTGAAAGGTTAATTTAGAAGGGATATATCGGTCGATTTATGCAAAACAAAATAGTTGGTAGCAATAATGCTCCAATTGGGGGGCAACAAACACAAAGGCAGCCACATGGGGGTCACCCAGTCGTGGGCAAAGTTCAGACGATTGCAAGAGGCATGTTGCTAACTGATCAAGTTCTTATCATAACACCTAGTGAACCAGCACAAAATAAATTATGCCTTGAACCTATCACTTTTGATGTTTCTGATTTAGAAGAAGTCTGAGTACCCCAACAAGATCCTCTTGATATTAGCGCAGAAATTGGCGAACCCTGCTACAATGTAAAGAGGATCCTGATCAATAATGGGAGCTATGTTGACATTTTGTTACGCTCAACTTTCCTTAGTTTAGGACTGACAAGGGAAAGACTACAACCTGCGTCTAGGCCATTATATGGTTTTCATAATCATCTAGTTAGGGATGAGGGAACAATAAATCTCTCTATTTTTATAAGAGATTTTCCTCGATAGTTAACTCACTTAGTCCACTTCATTGTTGTCAAGTCAGAATCAACATACAATGCCATCTTCGGCAGACCCTGCAACCCATCTTTGGCATCATGACTTCTGTGCTAGACTCAAAGCTTAAGTTTCAAATTCCAGTAGAGATCAACATCGTATGAGGAGATCAACAGATAGCACAATCATGCTACCTTAGGCAAGCTCAGCCACGCCCATCAGTGACACTTAGTATCAAAAACATTGATCTTTGGGATGAAGATGTATCTCAACAAGCTTTCCCATGGAAGATTTGGTTCATGCCCCACTCTCTAATGAACACCCATCAAGAATAATACAATTTGGTTCCTTACTCTCCGATGAGCAAAGGTCAAAATATGTAGATCTCCTCCAAAAGAACCAAGATATTTTTGCAAGGACCATGACTGACATGCCTTGAGTTGACCCTAAAATAATCATGCACTCTTTAAAGGTAGACCCTACCCTTAAACTAGTCATCCAAAAGAAGTGCAATTTTTCCTCATATCACTTACAAGCTAGAGAAAATGAAGTCAACAAGCTTCTGAAAGCAAAGTTCATACGGGAATTAAATCATCCTACATGGATGTCCAATCTTGTCATGGTGAAAAAAGCTAGTGTTTCATGAAGAATGTGTGTCGACTATACAAAACTCAATAAAGCTTGCTCGAAGGATATTTTTCCCCTCCTGCGCATAGATCAACTCGTCGATGTCACGTCTGGACATCAGATGCTAAGCTTTATGGATGCATACTCAGGGTACAATCAAATAAAGATGAACCAAATAGATGAGAAGATCACCTCTTTTCAAACAGATAAGGTTTTACACTATTATCAAGTTATGTCATTCGAGTTAAAAAATGTCGGTGCAACTTATCAACGATTCATGAACCACGTCTTCAAAAACCTTCTTGGGCGTATGATCCAGATCTAATATGGCAGTACTGCTCCACCAAAATAATATACTATTTTATGTATATATTTTATGCTTATTCTGGTGATATTACACTTTAAAGAAGGGTGAGAGCGGTTTGAAAATTTTGGGGGAAAGCACAAGGATAATGCTAGAGATAATAATCAATCTTTGCAATGGAGAATGTCCTAACAAATGAGAAATCGTGACCTCCGTCCTCAACCTACAGGTCAACGAACTAAATATCAACCCAGGAAAGAGTATATGACACTCAACACAATGCGTAGTAACATCTTGACAACCATAAAAGATGAGCAAGTTGTTTAGTGACCTCACCCCCTAAAATCTAACTCAGGAAATCAAGAACAATGTTTTCATTTTCATCAAATTTGTGGCCACACGACTGAGGCGTGTAAGCAACTTACGGAAGAAATTGAAAGGTTAATTTAGAAGGGATATATCGGTCGATTTATGCAAAACAAAATAGTTGGTAGCAATAATGCTCCAATTGGGGGGCAACAAACACAAAGGCAGCCACATGGGGGTCACCCAGTCGTGGGCAAAGTTCAGACGATTGCAAGAGGCATGTTGCTAACTGATCAAGTTCTTATCATAACACCTAGTGAACCAGCACAAAATAAATTATGCCTTGAACCTATCACTTTTGATGTTTCTGATTTAGAAGAAGTCTGAGTACCCCAACAAGATCCTCTTGATATTAGCGCAGAAATTGGCGAACCCTGCTACAATGTAAAGAGGATCCTGATCAATAATGGGAGCTATGTTGACATTTTGTTACGCTCAACTTTCCTTAGTTTAGGACTGACAAGGGAAAGACTACAACCTGCGTCTAGGCCATTATATGGTTTTCATAATCAACTAGTTAGGGATGAGGGAACAATAAATCTCTCTATTTTTATAAGAGATTTTCCTCGATAGTTAACTCACTTAGTCCACTTCATTGTTGTCAAGTCAGAATCAACATACAATGCCATCTTCGGCAGACCCTGCAACCCATCTTTGGCATCATGACTTCTGTGCTCGACTCAAAGCTTAAGTTTCAAATTCCAGTAGGGATCAACATCGTATGAGGAGATCAACAGATAGCACAATCATGCTACCTTAGGCAAGCTCAGCCACGCCCATCAGTGACACTTAGTATCAAAAACATTGATCTTTGGGATGAAGATGTATCTCAACAAGCTTTCCCATGGAAGATTTGGTTCATGCCCCACTCTCTAATGAACACCCATCAAGAATAATACAATTTGGTTCCTTACTCTCCGATGAGCAAAGGTCAAAATATGTAGATCTCCTCCAAAAGAACCAAGATATTTTTGCAAGGACCATGACTGACATGCCTTGAGTTGACCCTAAAATAATCATGCACTCTTTAAAGGTAGACCCTACCCTTAAACTAGTCATCCAAAAGAAGTGCAATTTTTCCTCATATCACTTACAAGCTAGAGAAAATGAAGTCAACAAGCTTCTGAAAGCAAAGTTCATACGGGAATTAAATCATCCTACATGGATGTCCAATCTTGTCATGGTGAAAAAAGCTAGTGTTTCATGAAGAATGTGTGTCGACTATACAAAACTCAATAAAGCTTGCTCGAAGGATATTTTTCCCCTCCTGCGCATAGATCAACTCGTCGATGTCACGTCTGGACATCAGATGCTAAGCTTTATGGATGCATACTCAGGGTACAATCAAATAAAGATGAACCAAATAGATGAGAAGATCACCTCTTTTCAAACAGATAAGGTTTTACACTATTATCAAGTTATGTCATTCGAGTTAAAAAATGTCGGTGCAACTTATCAACGATTCATGAACCACGTCTTCAAAAACCTTCTTGGGCGTATGATCCAGATCTTATATGGCAGTATTGCCTTGGGCGTATGATCCAGATCTAATATGGCAGTACTGCTCCACCAAAATAATATACTATTTTATGTATATATTTTATGCTTATTCTGGTGATATTACACTTTAAAGAAGGGTGTTTTCAGTTTTTTGTTGTAGGTATATTAATTTTAAGCATTTGAGGCAAAACGTAGCAAAAAGGAGAAAATTTGGAGCCAAAATGGAGAATTTTGTGATCCTGGCACAAAAGGCATCACTCTTGAGAGATGATGCCAGAAGCACCAGAAGATCCAGAAACTGGCCCTAGAGCCACCATTTTACAGAGGAGCGGTGCCAGATTAGCGTTTGAAGCACCGAAATTCAGAAACAGTACGGACTTCATTAAGCGGCGCCAGAGGCACTAGATTGGCACCAGAAGTGTTAGAATCCATAGAACAACACTGACTTCATTAGGCTGGCACCAGAAGTGTCAATTTGGTGCCAGAAGCGCCAAAGACAAATTAAGATGAAGTAAGTCGGTCCGTGGTTATTTTTGAGTGGATTTTGAAGGCTCTAGACATTTCAAATGTCCCATGGAATGGTTCAATGCATCTAGACACTTTGGAAGGCTCTCCAGTGAAGAGATATGTATCTTGGATGAAAGGAATTATCTCTTGGTGCAAAAAAGTTGTGACTTTTTGGGGAAAAAATTGGAGGGAATTTTGAATTCCTTTTGGGCCGTAATTAAAAGAAGAGAGTCTACAGAAGAGAAAGAACTTCCAGAGAGGGGGGGTGTGAGATAGAGAGAGAGAGGGGGGTGTGAGGGAGAAGAGAGAGATTTTCTTCTAGGGTTGTACGAGGAGCGGGAATGTCAGAGATTTGTCCTTCATTGCACTTCTAAGAGAGAATTGAGTGTGATTGTAAATAAATAAAGTGTTTAAAGGAAACTTCTAGAGATTTTCTTGGGAAGGAGTGTGAGATAAGCAGTGCTCTTTTATTTTTTTTTTTTGTAAATTTTTTTTTATATATGAAATTCTCTCAACCTAACAATGGATTTAGAGACCAAGCTGTGCATTAATTAATGTTCCTAATGCACTTTCAGAGGGTAAAGAATAGAATTGTTCCTATTGGCAGAATACAATTTCATATGTATTTAAATAATTTTAATTTCTTCACATTTCTTAATATAAGGGGAAGGATGCTTTCTTAAATTTGAACTATTCATTTCAAAACTTTTTTTAGTCTTTATAAGTTTGATTTTGAAGTTCAGCAATTAATTTAGTTAACTTAGGTCTTTCAATTGCATTTCATTTAGCACACATTAAATTTACTGTAGATTTGATTTATGTACTTAAGTTTTAAAGTTTGAATAGTGTTTTTACGTTATAACCATAATAATTTTCAATTTCTTGTGGGATCGATACTTAAAACACCTTTAGAGCCCCTTATTAATTGAGCGATATGTACACTTGCGTTATTATTACAAGTTTTGCAGCTTAGAGATTTTTAAAGATAAAATTACTTTACTAAAGTTATTTTTATTGGGATTCAACTGCATTTTATTATTAGTGCTAGCTGACCGCCCACATCAAGTTTTTGGCGCCGTTGTTAGGGAGTAACAGTAAAAAACGTTATAATTGAAAACATTTTATTTAAACTAAAAAACTATTTGTAGTTTAATTAAATATTTTTATAATTTAGTGTGTTTTCTTATTTTTATTGCTTATTGTGTTTGTTCATGTGTAGTTTAACACTGATAGGTTTAATACCTTACGATTCAGAAATAGAAAGAACAATCAGAAAATTTTAAAAACAACAAAAAGAGGGAGATAATTTGAACAGAATGGCTTGCAACTCAAGTAATTATGGAAATGAAAATGAACATCCCCAGAGACCTTTAAGTGATTATGCTAATTACAGTAGATGAAATTCATTTGAGTATACAAACTCTGTTGTAGTTGCCAATTCATTTGAGCTTAACTCTTATTATTCAAATGGTACAAAGTATTAGTTTGGGGGAACACCGACTGAAGATCCTAACTTACACCTTGCTAATTTTCTAGAATTATGTGCTACATTTAAATATGATGGAGTGTCCAATAATGTTGTCAGACTTAGCCTTTTTCCTTTTTCACTAAGGGATAAAGCTAAGACGTGGCTAAACTCGTTAGTACATGTATCTATCAGAACTTGGGGAGACTTATCACAAAAAAAATTATCTAAATATTTCTCACCATTGAAAACTACTAAGCTTAGAAATGATATTACAACTTTTCGTTAGTTTGAAGGGGAATAAATAGATGAAGCTTGGGAAAGATTTAAAGATCTCCTTAGGAAGTGCCCACACTATGCGTTGTCAGATTGGTTAATAATTCAAACCTTTTATAATGGACTGGTTGGATCTCTTAGATCAATAATTGATGATGTTGTTAGTGGATCATTAATGTCAAAACCATTTGATGATGCATATTTTTTAATTGAAGAGATGGCTAATAATAATTTTCAATGGCCCTCTAAAAGGGTAAACCCAAAAAGAGTAGCCAATATACATGATTCTGATGCAATATCTGTGTAGGTTGCTCAAATTGCTGCAATATCAAAGAAGTTTGATCAATATGGAATGAATTATTCTCAGACACCTCCTATGCTTGAGGAAAACTCTCTGGGATAAATGATAGAATCTCAACCTTTATATGAGACTTTAAATGCAATAAACAATCGATCTAATAATCCTTATTCCAATTATGATAATCCTGGTTATAAAAATCACCATAATTTCAGTTGGAGTAACAATAACTCTAATGTTGTTAATTTGCAATGGAGGAACAAAGTTGTGAACCCATTGGGAAACTCTAACAATCAGAGGAATTTTAACTATAAACCTTATTACTTTGCAGGTTTCAATAGAAATTTACAGAATAAGGAGAAGAAATTATCAATGGAAGAGTTAATATTGCAAATGGAAAGTCAATTACAAAGTCAAGAAGCTGAAAGTCAAGAAGCTGCTTCAAGAAGCTGCTATTAGAAATATGAAAAATCAATTGGGATGTATTGCTACTACACTTAGCAATAGACCTTCAGGAATGTTGTCTAGTAATGTTTGTAAATTCAAATGATCAGAACAAAGAGCAAATTAAGACTATTCAACTAAGAAGTGGAAAATAATTAGAAATAAAGATTCAATAAGAAGTTGAAGTTGGAAAAAAAATTGTTTCATTTTAACTCTGTTGCAGGCTCGCAGGGCATCCGATGAGAACACTGGCAAGGGTGCAAAAGGCAAGAAGTATGATGTTATGGGGGCTGAAAAAATTGCAAAATTAAAGAAGAAGAAGAAGCATGTGTCATTTAATTTGGAGAAGGAAGAAAGAGCATCCAAGTTAGAGGACTACCAGAGCCATGCAATCTATGATGAGGTTTGGACTGACAATGAACCAAAGTTCTGGAGCGACAGCAGCTTTTCGATCTTTGATGAGTGTTGCACTTAGTGAGGAGTGTAGCGCTATAATTCAAAAAAAAACTTCTTGAAAAACTTAAAGATCCTGGTAGTTTTACTATTCCTTGTGCTATTGTACTATTCCTTGTGCTATTTTTTTACTATTCCTTGTGCTATTTGTGAAAGATTTTTTGAAAAAGCTTTATGTGATTTGGGAGTAAATATTAATTTGATTTAATCTTATGCCTTTATCGATTTTTAGAAGGTTGAGTTTAGGAGAAATTTCCTCTACTACTGTAAATCTTCAATTAGTTGATCGTTCGATTACTTATCCTAAAGGAGTTATGAAAGATGTTTTGGTAAAGATTGATAAATTTATCTTTCCTGTGGATTTTATTGTGCTAGATATGGAGGAAGATAAAGAAATTCTTATCATTTTAAGAAGACCATTTCTTGTAACTGGAAGAGCTTTGATAGTTGTGCAAAAAGGACGATTGATGATATAGGTTAACAATCAAGAAGTTGCATTTAATATTGCAAAGTCGCTCAGATATCCAGCAAAAGAAATAGAAGATGATTGCTTCAGAATGGAAAGTAACGACTATTCAAGATGAATCTATGGAAGTGAATAATAATAATTGAATTATGTTCAGGAAGACTTTGAATTGTTAGATCCTACAGATGATAATAAAACTTTTATTTCATCAATTGAAAAACCTCTTGAACTAGAAATCAAAACACTTCCTTCACATTTAAAATATGTCTTTTAGGAGATTTATCCACATTACCTGTTATTGCATCCTCAGAGTTAACTGAAGCATAAGAACAAAAGTTGTTAGAAACTTTAAGAAGATATAAGAAATCCTTTGGATGGACATTAGCTGATATTAAAGGAATCATGCCTTCAATTTGTATGCACTAAATTTATTGGAAGATTATCATGAAGCAAAAGTTGATCCTCAAAGGAGATTAAACCTGATGATGAAAGAAGTTTTTAAGAAAGGGATTTTAAATTGTTTAGATGCGGGAATAATATATCCTTTTTCAGACAGTGCTTGGGTGAGTCTAATTGACTATGTTCTAAAGAAAGGAGGTGTGACTGTAGTGACTAATGAGAATAATGAATTAACACCAACAAGACAAGTCACAGGATGATAAATCTGCATAGATTATAGAAAATTAAATTCAGCCACCAGGAAAGATCTCTTTCCTTTACCCTTTTTGGACTAGATGTGAGACAGACTAGTTGGGCACCGATATTTTTGCTTTTTAGATGGATATATTGGTTATCATTAAATACAAATTGCTCTAAAGGATTAAGAGAAGATAATGTTTACCAGTCCTTATGGTACTTTTGCTTTTGGATGAATGCCCTTTGGTTTATGTAACTTGTCTGTAGTATTTCAAAGATGTATGATATCAATTTTTAGTGATTTAATTGAAAAAGGGATATAATTCTTTATGGATGATTTTTTTGTGTTTGGAAGTTCATTTAAAATATGTCTAAATCATTTAGAGAAAGTTCTAGAATGTTGTGAAAAGATGAATCTAGTATTCACCTAGGAAAAATGTCAATTCATGGTTGTAGGAGGATTTGTGCTTGGGCATAAAATTTAAGAAAATGACATGGAAATAGAACAAACAAAAATTCAAGTAATATCTAACCTTCCTCTACTTACTACTGTAAGAGGAGTTAGAAGCTTTTTAGGAAATGCTGGTTTTTATAGGTGATATATTAAAGATTTTTCAAAAATTACAAAGTCTTTATACCAACTTTTGGAAAAAGATACAAAATTTGATTTTAATCAAGAGTGCCTTAATGCCTTTGAAACATTGAAGGAAAAATTGGTCATTGCTTCTATAATTAATTCACATAATTATGATAAACTGTCTGAGTTAATGTGTGATGCAAGTGATTATGCGATTTGAGCTGTCTTAGGGCAGAGATATGTCAAAATTTTTAAAATTATATTCTACGCTAGTAAAACTCTCAATGATGCTTAAATTAATTATACCACTATTTAAATAGAGTATTTGCCATTGTTTATGATTTTAATAAATTTAGGTCATATGTAATTGGAGCTAAATGTGTTGTGTATACTGACCACTCGGCTATAAAGCATCTGATGCAAAAGAAGGATGTGAAACAAAGATTAATTAGATGGGTACTTCTGATGCAAGAATTTGATTTTGTGGTATTCGATAGGCAATAAATTGATAATCAAATTATTGATCATTTATCTAGACTAGAACAGGAAGAAACATTTGATTTTGAAAAAAAAAATAATGAAACATTTTGAAAAAAAAATAATGAAACTTTTTCCTGATGAACGACTTTATGTTGTTAAAGGATGGGAAATACCGTGGCATGTTGATATTGTAAACTACATTGTTAGTGGTATTTTACCATATGTGATGACAAAACAACAAGAAAAGAAGTTTATCCATAATGCAAAATTTTACTTTTGGGATGACCCGTATTTGTACAAACAATGCAAATATTTAGTTATGAGGAGATGTGTGCCTCATGAAGAACTTGAAGAAATTATCCAAAAAAATCATGATTTTGAATTTGGAGGTCATTTTGGGATTGATAGAACTGCTCACAAAATTCTACAATCTAGATTTTATTGGCCTACTCTATTTAGAGATATTAATTTAAATATTAAAATATGTGATCGATGTCAGCGAGTATGTATTATTTCAAAAGGAAATAAAATGCCTCTAAATTTTACTTCAGAAGTTAAAATCTTTGATGTTTGAGGATTAGATTTTATGGGACCATTTGTACCTTCATTTGGAAAAGTATATATATTGATTGTAGTGGATAGAAGTGGATTAAAGCAATTGCTTTACCTCAATGTGACGCTCGGAGTATTTTAAAATTTTTAATCAAAAATATTTTTACAAGATACGGAATGCTGAGAATAATCATTACTAGTGAAGGATCTCACTTTTGAAACAAAAGAATTGAAAAATTTGTTGAAAAATATAATATTATACATAGGATTGTAACTGCTTATTACCCCAGACTAGTGGTGTAGCAGAAGTATCAAATCATGAAATTAAGAGAATTTTTGAAAAACTGTAAATCCTAATAAAATGGTTTGGTCTGCTAGATTAGATAATGCATTATGGGCTTATAGAACAACTTATAAGACACTTAAAGGAATGTCCCAATATAGAGTACTTTTTCGGAAGACTTGTTACTTACCAGTATAATTGGAACATAAAGCTTATTGGGCGATTAGGGAGTTTAATTTTAATTTGAAAGATGCTAGTGATAAAAGATTATTACAATTGAATGAACAGACTCATGTGAAAGTGTTAAGATTTACAAAGACAAGATGAAGATGTGGCATGATCGAAAGATTCTTACTAAAAATTTTCAGCCATGACGGAAGATAATAAGAAAAGAATTTGAGATTGGACATGAAGCTTTATTATACAATACAATAGTAAAATTATTTCCTAGAAAACTCAAGTTTAGGTGGATAGGGTCATTCACAATTGTTAAACTCTATCCATATGGAATTGTTAATATTGAAGATCCCAAGACTGAAATGATATTTAAAGTGAATGGGCACAGACTGAAACCATATTTTAATGGTCAAAGACCAACTTTTAAAGATAATATAATGTTGGGTCACCTAAAGTAAAGATTGGGAATGTCGGGTTGACGACTTTAAACCAGAATATATATATATATATATATATATATGCTTTATTATGAATTCCGTGTATTTGAGAGACTTCTATATTAAGAAAATGATTCAAAACGTCTTTATTTACTGACTTAAATGGAAAATTTAAGAGTCATTTGGATTTAAAACAAATCGGTGCAAAAATCTGAACTGGCACCTGAGGTGCCATATTCTAGAGAACTAATGCTAGATATGCCAAATTGGTGCCAAAAGCATTGCGACGATGGAAATGACTTAGGACGATTCAAATGGCAATTTTTGATAGTTTTTTGGGGGTATTTCTTCCTTGTAACTCCCTAAAACCTACTCATAAAGATATTTAAGAGGGGAAAATAAAGGGAAAGCCACCATTTTTCAAATCCAATGGCTTCCCACTCTAATGATACTGCTAGATATGGTATTTTGAAGAGGAGGAAGTTCTTCAGTTTCAATTTGCAAAAGTTATACGATCGTTTTCTTGTGAAGAAGAGACTAATCAAGAAGTGAGGCTTTGTCAATCGAGGATTTAACACGTCGGATATTCGATGATACTCGATTGGAGGAGATTATTGCATAGAGATGTTGGGAAGTACTTTGTTATACCACTGTCGCTGTAGTAGTTCCTATGGTGAAGGAGTTTTATGCTAATCTTTATGAAATTAACCAAGGAGTCGTCTATGTTCGAGGTGGGTGGGTACAATTTATTCCTTCAAGAATAAACGACATGTTTATGATTGAAATTGTGCGTTGGAAAATTGCTTAATTATGACTATGCGTGTTTAATTAAGTTAGTTAGTGGTTGACGTAGTTCGGTACACAACAGATTTTTGAAGAAAATTGAAATCTGAATTTTTTTTTGCGTTGGCGACTAAGGCGCCATTTTACATAGAAACGGCGCGAGAGGCCCTAGTTTCCTTAAAACGCCAAATCATTTTAAAAACCACAAAAATCACTAGTAAAACCCTATTTTTACTTCTTAGGTTGCTTTTATCTCTACCTCTAAACCACGACCGAAACTCAACCTAGGGCTTCACATTGGTTGGATTTGAGGAGATTTCAAAGCCTAAAAGTCTTGGATTTTATCTTCTCTTGGTAAGAGCTTCACTTTAACTTAGAAATTTTTAGTTTCACCATGGATTTACCCTAAATTTTCGAAATCTGATAATGTTAAAGTTTTTTTTCTAGGAAGTTTAAAAAAAACCCATGGTTAAAAAATTTTTACCAAATCTTCCAACTTTCGGAGTTAGATTTTTGATATTATGATTTTATTTGGATTTTAATTGAATTTACATAGAAATTCCTATGGCACCACGAGTGAAGAGGTGAAAGCCTACAGGAGATTTTGATGCAAGGAGATTTGTCAACTATAAGGCCCAACATAACTGTAATACTAAAATGGGCTAGAAAAAATTGATTGAGGAGAGAGCATTTTCAAAGCTAGGAGGAGAGATAGAAAGGCTGACTATTGCTCGGATGTGGGAAACTTTCTGCCACTTCACTGCAGTAACCATTGTTCCGGTGATTTGAGAATTCTACGGTAATCTTCGAGTGACAATGGAGGATCACATATTTGTTTCAGGTAAGCAAATTGAATTTAATCAAAAAAGTATCAATGATTTTTATGGACTGAGCAACACATTTCATTGTGAGTATGCTACATTTGTGATGACTTATTCATCACTTGATGAAGTAATTGTCATTCTAACTGATGGAAGAGGAGCATGGAAAATTAAAAATAATCACAAGGTTGATTTCTCCACTTCCATGTTGAATGTTCAATCTAAGGCATGACATTACTTCATCTCTACAAAATTGCTTCCAACCAATCACCTGAGCAAAGTAACTAAGGAAAGTGCAGTGCCGAATTTCTGCATTCAACAAACGAAAGTTGTTGATATTGGTGCTCTTATTGTGCAAAATGCTCAAAGCATTGCTAGATGTGGGATAGTTAGTGGTTTGGGATATCCTGCATTGATTTTCACTCTATGTGAATAATCAGGAGTAGAATTTGGTAGAAATTAAGAAGTGGTACAACCACTAAAACCAATTGGATAACTCACTGTGCATAAATTTGAATCATTTGTTGGATCTAGGAGTGGAAGTAATGATAGACCCTCTGCATCAGTTGCAGGACCATCTACTTCTGGTTCTGTTTCACTTGAGAATATTATGGATCTGTTAATGATTCAACAATCAGATCTCATCGCAATGCAGAATAAAATAATAAGTATAGAAGCTAGAAATGCATACAATGATGAATATAAATAGAAAAAAATCCAGCATTATATTGCATATGAAGAGGTGATGGTTAGATTTCTAAGGGGTGATCATAATGTAGAATTTTCTACATTCCCCGGCTTTATGCCTTATGTGCATGAAGAAGAAGAAGAAGAAGAAGAAGAGGAAGAAGAGAAAGAGGAGGAGGATGAAGAGTAAAGTGTTATTTAGATTTTGTTTGTTTTTATGTGTTGTTATTTGATTTGTTTTATTGTTGGTGGTATGAATGGAACATTTATGTGTTTAATTTGTGGATCTGTTGAACTGATATATGTAATATTAAATTGTAGACTTTTATTTTAAAGCACTTTTCGTTGTTTTAGTTTACTATTTATATCTTTAATTTATCTTTACTTAGCAAGTATTTTGGCATATTATGTCTCATTTAATGCTTTGAAGCTTTTACTATTTAATTTAGCACCAACAAAATATCAAAAGCTGAGTTTCATATTCAGAATCCTGTACAGGTTAGTTTTATTTTCATGCATTTGTTGTTTACTTTTGCCTACAATTTTTTGTACTACATGTTTTACTTATTATTTAAAAACTTAAGTTAGGGGGAAAAGAAAAATTTGCTTAAAATTATTTGGGTTTCTCTAGCTTAGGTTGTAGGTATTGGAATAGGTATTAATTATGGTCTTGGTTTCCTATGGGATTAACAGTCTCTAAGGGTAACATAATCGAGTCTACCACCTGTCCCTTCATCTTCCATAATTAGGTGGTAATCCTTGCATATGAGTCATCCTCAAATTATCAAACTTCCTAGAAATAGTGGCTACTTGGGCTGCAAGGATAACAAATACATCAAATTTATGCACTCTCGTTATTTTCTGGGTTGTAACTCTCCTTGTTGGCCATTGAAAATTGTTTGGGGCCATTTCTTCAATCGCTTGGTAGGTTTCAACAAAATTTTTAGACATCAAAGAACCCTTTACAATGGCATAAATTATGTTCCTTATAGAATCTACCAAGATGTTATAAAAAAGTCCATATAATGAGCCAATCAGGAATGAAATGGGGTATGCATCTCCTAATGTCGTTCCTATGTATTATAGTTTTAGATGGTGAAAAGTATTTTTCTAGAAATTTTTTAGGAAGGTCATTTTAGGTGGTGATTGATTTTTGGGCAAGGAGGTTAATCCATAACTTAGCTTTGCCCCTCAAAGAGAAAAAAAAACATAAGTCTAATAACATCACTAGGGACACCGTTGTACTAGAATTTGGCACAAACTTCAAAGAAGTTGGCTAAATGAAGATTTGGGTCTTCAAAAGAAGGTTCCACATATTGGTTGTTGTGTACCATTTTATTATGGCTGGTCTCAGCTGAATGCTGTTGGCTTCTACATATGGGTAATTGATGCTCATATGGATCTCCTAAATAGAAAGGTTAGCATAGTCCCTAAGTTCTTTTGCGATTAAGGTGATAAGGTCTGCCATCTTAATTTGTTTTTGGTAAGTGAATGTGCTCTCCTATGATGTCTAAATGTGTGATTCATCTTTGGGTCGAATGGAGTGAGGTCAGCCTGAGCTCCTCTAAACAATAAAACAAAAAACAAGCTTATGCAACTAACAGTCACAATGATACACATGAGTCAGTCAACCAACACTCATGTAATGCACAGACACTATGCAAGAGCGAAAACACAATAACTGCAACAAATAATTTTTTTTTTGGCTTTATAATTTTTATCAATTTTTTTAAAACTTTTTTTAGCACCAACTAGAAAACAAAACAACAATACAGATGCAACAACAGAAATAACTAACAAAAAAATAAGTAAGAGAAATAGGAAAACAAAAAGTGTCAAACCAAGATCCTAAGTCTTTCATCAAAATTTTTCCAAAAATCATAAATAATTATTAACATGTTTCCTTGATAACGGCGTAAAAAACTTGACAAACTAAAACTTACCACTAAGTAAGTTGGTTATACAATGTAAGTGCACGTGTCACTTAGTATGCAGCTAAGAGTCTACATATCGATCCCATAAGGAAAGCTTTAAAATTTTATTTCCATGGAAAATTTTCTAGTTTAATAATTTAGTTAACCTAGCTTAGCTTAATTGCAAAGAAGGTTTAAGTCCTAAAATCATAATAAAAGATGAGTAAATAGCTGACAGCTGGAAACAGAAAAAGCGAGAAGAATCTCTAGAGTACCTTCAAGAATGATGAGACTCATGGCTATGTGATTAAGGATTGTCGTGATCATGGCTTTATTAAATATTTTCCTACATGACTATTGTCAATTGGGGATACATTACTTCGTATTCCTATTTCTAGGTCAAACAAAGTCTAAAATTTATAAAGTTAAGGCTTTCTCAATCCCCATGGCATTCAACATGAATGTTCTGATCCTATGAAAATATTGCAGAATCCCACTCGAACATATCTATCCTCTCAAGATTTTGTGAATAACACTTTGTGTCCACTACGTAAGAGTTAGAGGTCATAGCTTCACAAAATTTTTTAACATCCTAGTTGGTCAGACTAGAAGTAAATGAAGTTCATAGGTTAACCAACAACACAGACCATGAACACAAAAGAAAAATGCTATAGGAAAATTAACTCTAAAGATCATGATTAAACCCACTACTTTATATCACAGAGACACAATAAAAAAATTAGCCACAAATCATCGAGAAAACCATAACAAAGAAAACTATATAGGATTTCATTGCAAGAAACAAAAACATGTTAAACTTACAATAACTTTTCTTCTCCACAACAACATCAATCATTCCTCTCATACAATATTCTTTCATAACTCACAACATAGGAAGGTGGAAAAAGACCCTTGAAGGTTTCAAATTAAGGAAGAAGAAAATCTTAAGGAGAGCACTACAAAAACTCCCTAATCTCTGCCTCCATTCATCTCAAATTCTTAGAAGTTTTTAAAAAAAGAAATAAAAACCATTCTTATTGTAAAATCATGTGTTTGACAAGCAAATTTCGCTCCAAGAAGGATTTCATGCTTCATTGGTTTAGTCATGCCTAGCTATTAAAAACTGCAGTGTGGTCACACACGATCTAGGCATGGTTACTACCATAATGGAATTTTGGCATGATCATGCCACATTCTGGTGTTGTCATATAGCTGTTTTCAAACATATGGTGAGGTCATGCCACCTCTAGGATTGGTCACATTGCCTCAGGCAAATTTTTGCTGATTTTCATCATTTTGAATTGCTTATATTAAAAACTTGTAAACAACAAATATTGAGAAAAACCTCTCATGTGTAAATCTGTGATAAATAATTGAGAATATTATGTAAAATGAAGCGAAATGAACAGGTGAAATCATGTAAAGTTGAGACATGTCACATGTGCACCACTTTTGCCATATGTGAGTTCATGTGTTTTCTAATCTAAATATAATCAGGTGTGTTTTTAATACTTTCTATCACTAAGGATGTGATTCTTGAACCTAGTCTAACGTTGCTCATACCTTTACATGGGTCTTCTAAAACCTTGGATCCATCAGTGTTGGAGGAATCATGTATGGGCAACAAGATGATGTGGCATAGTATGATTGGCTTTGGGTTAGTCAAGGTAAAATTTAAAGTCAATCATTTGTGTCGATAAATCTAGGAAAGGATAACTTCTACTTTTGGTTGATGATATATTTATAAATTACACATATTGTGTCTCAATATTCTGCTTTTTTTATGATAGTATTATGATTTTAGAAATGTTTTAGCGTTTTTTTTAAGGAATAAATTAAAGGAAACGACCAAAATTCAAAATAAGGAAAAAATAAGGACAAAGATGATTTAGTGCATAGATGTCAGGAACTATTCCCTAGGTGTCACAACTAGTTTAGAGAAAAGTAAAACCTAAGACCTCAAAAACTTGGTGACGCAAAGGTGGCACTAGGATGTCGAAAATTGGTCGCCTTGGTGCCAGGAGAAGCAAAGCGTCGGACATTTTTTCCTGAGCTCTTAGAATGTTGGTGCTACACATGCAGTGCCTAAGAAATGTAGTGTAGAGCCTAGGAAACGTGCACTACTGCCTAGGTGTTGTAATGAACATTACATTTATAACTCTTAGGCACCAACCTTGGGTGCCTAGGCTCTAGTACACAGAAATAGATGGTTCCAACAATTTGGCGCAAGTTTTTGTTGGGAGAACCTATATAAATGATAGAAATGAAGTTAAGAGGGCTTTTTCTTATTTACTTCTACAAATTAGAGTGTGGAGAACTTGTGGAGAAGGCTAAATAAGATGCAAGATGTCTTTGAGAGAAGGAAAGAGAGAGCTTAAGATGATTGAGAGAGTGTAATATGTACTCTTAGTGACTACTCTTACTTCTTTGAGTTGGAAAGGAGATAAGTACATTTAAGTGTTCCTTTTCTTAAGATTTCATGTTAAGACCTAGTTTATGATGGATTTTCTTAATTCAAAGTTTTATTTGATGTGTTTGGTCATGAGTAATGCGTGTTCATTTTATTTATCCATTGAAATGGAAATTTGATATTATATTATTGATATTTCTTGGATGATTTGTTCATAAGTTTTTATTATAGTGTTTTATTATACCTTAATCTTAATTTACATTCGACCTAGCCAGCAGAAAAGTTAACTCTGAGATCCAGAATGATTAAGTGTACAATGAAAATGGGTTACCTCATAAACTTAGTATAAATAAGTATATCCTTTGAGTTGATACAATCAATATGAAGATTATGTTAATTGGGCTAAAAATAAGATTTAGGGAAATATACCCATGACAGACAATCTTTATTTAACCACTGGAAGAGGATAAGACAGATAATGCTCTTGATTGACACCAGACCTTAATTGATTTCTCAATGCTATTTGTTAATGAACCAACTCAAGGTGGAAATCATTCAAAAACATACCTTCTTAGAATTTCCTCTTAGTTTATAGGATAGACTTACTTTCTGAAAAAATAGGATATACTTTTATTTAAACTTGCTAACTAAAAAATTCAAGCTAGGACAAATACTAGTAAACTAGAATTTCTATAAAAAAAAAATTTTCTCGTTTCCTATGAGATTGATAACTGAAACTCTAAACTAGTACAACAGATATGTCACACATACTTGAGTGAGTTGCTAGTACTTTGCAACACTTATAACATGTCAAGTTTTTGGCACCATTGTCGGGGAACGATAGTAAAATCCAATTAGGAGAATTTTAGTTGAACTTTTAAGACTTAGACTTGAAACCTGTTATGTTAATCTATAATTATCCACTATTCCATGTTTCTTTTAAACAAAAATCTAAAAGTATTTTTTTCTAATCCATGTTTAATATGCGCTTTTGTTTCCTGCTTTTAGTTATTGACAAATCCTTGTTGAATGATTGTTGACGTCGTTTTTTTTTATAATTATTATTGTGTGAACTTTTTTGGTTTGTTTCATTTTCTTGCTAATTTAGGGTCAATTTGAGTGTTATCCTATTAGGGTATGTGTAGTTAAGGTTCTTCAAATCTTGAACCATTCGTCCCTGGATGAGAGAACAATAAAAAAAAATAGAAAATAAAAAAGAATTCAAAATGAACTAGGAGACATGACATACATACTTTAGAACAACTCTGATGCCGATGGACAAAATGACATTACTAGTTCTCTTAGGGATTTTGCAAACCTTTCTACAGATGAAATTCACTTAAGCATCAATACCCCTACCGTAGAGGCCAACTCGTTTGAATTAAACCCTGCTATTGTCCAGGTAATGCAAACCAATCAGTTTGAGGGGACACCTTCAGAAGACCTTAATTTACACTTAGCGAGCTTTTTATAATTGTGCACCATAGTTGGCTTCAAGCACGTCTCCAACGAAGTTATAAGGCTCACCGAACCAACCAAACTTTGATTAGTTCGGCTCCTTTTTTTCAATCTTCAACAAATAATGCACGCCCCTGCTAATGATTACTGGATTATTTTTAATAATTTTGAATATCATATTTAAAGAAAACAGAAAACTAAAAAAATCACATCATAGAAATGTGGCCACTTTCTTAAAAATATAGATTTTAACATAGTTAAAAAAACATAATAAAAATAAAAAATATATATGTTTTAATAATTTCTAGTTATAAACGAACTTTAACGGTCAATGTTCTGGCGTCCATAAGGTACATAAATTAGCAGAATGTCACATTCACCAGTACACATTATTAATTGCTGAAATCTTCAACCTTCAAGCTAGTTTTTTTTAATGTTCGTTTTTTTTATAAGTAATGTCGATCATATGTTAAAAAAATATATAAACTATAAAATAAATTTGAGTTCCTCTAATACCCAGAGGCAAAACTATGCCCAATACGAGAGGAAAAATTATTACGTCCGGAGTTCGGACGTAGAGATATATCTAGAGTTCAATAAATCACCTTCACGTAAATATAACAGAAAAAAAAAACTTGTTTTCTTTTGATCCGGTCTGGTAACATAGGGGAATATTTCTTCCGTGTTACTTCGCGGTATTCAGGTGTTATTGTGGTGGTATTAATGTGTTATTGTGTTATTATAACACCAGGAATATTTCCAGAACACAATAATACATGAATATCACTACAATAACATCTGAATAACGTGGAATAACACGGGGGGAATATTCATCTGTGCTAAAACGAATTTTTTTTATTTTGTTGTCACCTCCACGTTGCGTGATTTCATTGGACTCCGGACGTATATTTACATCTGAAGTCCGGACATAATATTTGTTTGTATGAGAGAGACTAGGACATCGAAAAAATATTTCAGAAGTAACAAAAAGCTAAATTGAGAGAGGTCTGCCATGGACCCTACATTGGTCCGCCCCTACTAACGCCGCGTGAAGAATAAAGGTAAAACACAAAACAATTTGGATATCTCTTTTTTTTTTTTTTAATTTCAATTGACTTTTTAAAACTCAAATATTTAAAATAAAAAATCATTACTATAATATCCAAAACAGCTGTTTGGCACTTCCTAATTAAAAATTATTTCAGTTAATTATTTTTCTTAAGTGTCACTTATTCATATGTAATGTAATGTAATGTTCCAAATCAAGCTGCCATTTTAAGATAAATAATTAGTAAAAAAAAAAATTAAAAACTGAGTTGTTAGCTGTAATCATATTTAATCTACGCGGTCGGAAGAAGCCTCGCAGAAATCGTAATAGTCAGTTTCATGGCGTGTTTCCTATAGAATTTATATTGGATTTTTAATGTGAATCCAGCAAAAAATTCTGCCAAACGGCCAAATATGTGCACATTTGAAGCATCTAAAAAGCACTCCCAAACAAAAATAATTTTCTGAATTTAAGTGGCTTAGAATTTTATTACTCTGAATTTAGGTGATTTTGCAAAGGGCCACTTTGTGGAAAAATTATTACGTCTGGACTCGAGAGTTAGAGATATGTCCGGAGTCAATGAATCACTTCCACGTAGTGCTGAAAGAAAAAGAAAAAAAAATTCGTTTTCTTATGATCCAGTCTGGTAACACATGGGGAGTATTCATCCCATGTTACTTCGCGTAATTCAGGTGTTATTCTAGTGGTATTGATGTGTTATCGTGTTATTATAACACCGGGAATATTCACAGAACACAATAATGCATGAATACCACCACAATAACACCTGAATAATGTGGAATAACACGGAGAGAATATTCTCTTGTGCTAAAACGAATTTTTTGTAATTTTTCTGTCACCTCCATGTGGCGTGATTTCATTGGACTCTAAACGTATCTCTACATCCAGAGTCTGGACGTAATATTTGTTCCTCTTTTCGATAGTTTTTTTTTTTGCTGCTTTGCATTGCGGATTGCGGATCTCCGCTATAGCTTAGTTTAAGGAATTAATTTTTTTGTTGCTTTTTTGAGATTCATAACATGATCTATTAAAACGTGATGGCTGTAAGAAAGTTATTATTTGATTTTCTAAATATAATATATATTTATAAATCTCGCCAAAACCTTTTAACTTAAATTTCACCATAATTTTATAATCATCTTTTTTTTAAGAAAAAATTGCAGCCACCACCATAGATTTTTATAAGTTAAGTCATTCTCGTGCCAATATGATGAACTACCAAAGGGAGAAATAACGGAAGAGACAATATAGTTGTTAGTGGACATGATGAATCCACTGAAGTCTATAAATAATTTTCACTATGGACGAATAAATATAACATATAATTTACACTTGGATTACTATATAATATAAGAAGTTATTTTTTGTGAAAATTAAATAGAATCCGACCAAAGAAAATAGATTAAAAATGTTGTAGCAGATATATGAAATCATGTCATGCGTAAGAAACAATTAGTATATGATTTCTTTATATGTTTTTCATTAGTTGTTGTGCTCCAATGAACTTGCTTGAATAATGCCAAAATAAATTATGGGGGAAATTACGTAGGTGTTATGAAATCAAGCATGATTATAAATTAAACTCAGTTAAAAACATGTTGTTGAAATTGTTTATGCATTTATGTTTCAACTAAATTGAAATGAGTTGTTGAATGCAAAAATGTAGCCAAGTTGTTTTATAAAGTGAATTTTATTATTTTTGTAAAAATTTGATGAATTTAGATAATAGAATAAGAGTTTTGTAGGTTAGGGTGATGATAAATAGCTTAAATTTATGTGATGTGTATAAATTTGTTGAATTTGCATTAGAGGTCATTGCATTTGCTTATTCTGAAACTCATATATGATAATTATTTAATAAAAGTAATCATCAACAAATCATTCTGATTGTTTCTCTTCTAGATAAGATGAGCAATATGAAGACAATTGTGATTGTTCGGAAACTCACTACATTGTGATTAGGTCGATGTTGACGGAAGAGACCTTGTTGTCATCTGTATTATCTGAACAACTTCCCATTCAACACATGCTTTTCAAGATTGAAGATCTTCTTTACATGTGTCGTTGATATGCCAAAAATGTTGTAAAACGCTGACAATCATTGAAGTATACATGTCACACAAGTAATGTACAACTCTGCAATAGGGTGTCAATCCCATGACTGGCATGTCCATTTCCAAATCCTAAAAAGGCCAGGCCTACTAGTTTAAAGTCTAGTATTAAGTGTTTGAAATTTCATGATTTTTAATTTTACTATTCCTAATTTTGCAAAAACTAATATCTAAATGAAACTGGTGAGAATATGGTGAGATTTTCTATTCTTTTAAAAAATTTTCACCGAAATGGACTTTTTGAAATCTAAGTTTAACAATGTGCTAAAATTTGTGGGTGGCAATTAGGAATATATCTCCTCCTTATCCACTCTTGGGATTCTAAAAAGGTTTGGAAATCATACAAGTTTACTTTCCTAAATCAAGTGAATTTCATCTTATTCAGAGTTTCCCTTCACGATTGCACTAAGATACAAGAAATGTCCCTACTCTTCAAAGTCTGTGTGAGTTAACCTAATTGTTCCACTAGCCAATCTCACACAACAAGATCACAACACACCTTAACTAATCAAATGGCCAAATTGATAGTAAATTCAAAGTAGTATGTTAAAACATCCCCACTACAAAAATCCAGTTAAGTCTTAACATAAAAGTTAAACACAGAATTCAAAAATTACCAATCCAAAAGAAAAACATAATCTGCTTGCTACTCATGCTTTGAAACAAAAAAATAATACTCTATTCATCAAAGTAATTAAAATAGAAGATGGAAATGAAAGACTTGATGGAAAGCACCAAAGAGATGTTGCACTAGACAACTTTCCTCAACGACAAGTTTCGATGGATTACACGAGCAATTTGCACTAAAATTTCTCACACACTCTCCTCAAGAAAATCTATCCACATTTAGACAAGTATTCAAAACATTTTATAATGACCTAAAACCTCCCTCAATGATTTGGCAAAGAACATATATTCTCCCTTTGCAAAACTATGCCATTCAATGGTCAAAATCATAAAAATGTGTGACCTGGCACTTAGGCATAGAGTATGGATTTTGGGTAGTGAATTTTAGTGCCTATGGGCTATATGGCTAGCATCTCTTTTCCCAACTCTCTGTATGTCATGCTTCTTATGAACTAGGCCTTAACACATAAGATCACATTTCCAATGCATAGCAAAATCACCCCAAACTTACACAAGTTGCTTTCCCTCAAGTAACATCATATAAAAAATTAGATTCAATTGAACTAATTAGTATCTATCACTCTATAAACTTCTTATTATTTAATAAAATCATATAATTTATTTCAAACATATACATATACTATTAAAGAATTGGGATTCATTAGTTCATAATAGTTTCAAATTTCACCAACTCTCTTTTTCTTGAAAAATGAATCTTAAAACACTTAATTCATTTTTACTTAAATATTCAATAATCAAAAATAAACTTTAATAAATTCATTTGCAAATTAAATGACCCAAAAATTCATTAATTTTCTTATGAATATAATATTTGAGAAGCCCACTTAGAGGGCTTTTAAATTTGATAAACTTAGAAAAGAAAAAGACATCAACTTCTTTTTTTTTAAATGTTTAACCTTAATCTTCTTCCAAAAGGCACCATAAACTCTGTCTTTTGAGATTAGAGTCCTTCAAAACTTTTTTCTTTTTTTTTTCATATTTTATTTTATTTTATTCAATAAGAATTACTATATTTTATTAAGCATGTATTTTAATCATTTTGAATGTCTAATATCCCCTTCATTTATATTCATATTTACTTTTTCATATGTATTCAAAAATATTATAATTTAATTTAAAAGTTAAGTTTTAATAAAAAAATTTATATTGAAAGTCATGGTATTAAAATCACTTAGTATTTCAATGTTTTCATAGTATCTCTTCCTTAAGAGATTAGAACTTCTTGCACTAAGTGCGAGAATAATTAAAATAAGATTTTAAGTTACTATCAAACTAAATTTAAATTAATTTTAAAAAAATATTTGTATTATTTTTAAAGTTATTATATAAATATTATTAAATTTGGTAGTATCCTATTATCATTTACTAATAAAATATAAAGTCTAGAGTTTAGGTATGTAAATTACTTTTAGGTAATTACACATTATAGACTTTTCCCCCTAAACTTATTTTCTATCCTACACATGGCATATGAGAAATTTCAACATCAAAAAAGAGCAATAATTTTTTGTAAGAAAGTAATTTGCACAACCAAAATCACATGTATAAGTCAAATTTTCCATATCACAGGAAAGTACTACAAGAAAAAACTCTGCACATTAGCACATATTAATACTGAAGTATACAAAAAAATAATAATAAAGTTCAACAAAATAAATATTAATCTTACCACTACAAATCATAAATGTCTCCACAAAGTCCATACTATGACAAAATAACACATATAAAAGTTTACATCATTACATACCTCTTATAGAAACTCTTAATTCAAAATAATATAATCACAATCAAGAAAAGATGCAATTCAGAAATCAATACAACCAAATCATAAAAAAACATGATAATCAACAAAATGATGTCAATGTCCAAAAAATCCAAAAAAACCAAATATAAGCCTCATAATCCTCATTGCGCATTAGCTAGGTGGTATCATCATAAAGCTGATATGGTGGAGGAGTAAGAAACACAATATGATTGATTTTGATACTCATATTGTGAGATTGTGTATCTTGTAGTGCATAGTAGTTGATTTGTATTAAAGAGACTCTGTCACTTCGAGATAGCAACAATCAATGTAGAAGGATTGGGACGAGAAGAAGTTGGTTGAGAATAGCTCTCCTCTCCCTCATTGGTTGATGTTTTACAATAAAAAAAAAATCATATATTTGTTCTTAGGCTCATCTGAATGAATTTGGTCCTCCCAAATCTCTTTGTTTGTTCTAGCTTCGACATATAAGGCATAGATATAGATAGATGTCCTAATCCCATGATAGTCGACCCTCTAATAATGTTCCAAATAGTGAGCCCTTTGTTAATAGTTCTCTCTTTTTGGAAAACAAAGTTAAGGATTGTAGGATCCTTAGTGACTTCACTGGTGTTGTTTGAAGGCATTCATCTAGTTCAAATGATAAGGACAAGCTTTGGAAACCTTATTCAGGGTTGAGCAAGGGAAATTAACAATATTTTCATATTTAATTTTTCATTGAGCACTTGAATCAGCAAAAAAATAGATTATCTCTTGAAAATCATATTCCTTGGCTATAAGTTAGAGAACTCACAATTATGGAGACCAGTGAGACCAACAATGGCAACGAAAGAACTAGAATCAATAGCAACTTGCCTTCCTCTTATAAATACCATTTCATCCATTTGATCTTTTCTAATAGTGAATAACTCTTGGATAACAAGGGAAATGATGAGTGAAGTAGAACATTAAAAACTTTTCCAACTTCTAAAAATTTTTAAACCTTCCACCTTACAACCAGGTTCTAGAACAAAAACTCTTTGTGTGATAAGCTTCTTTGATGGCAACATGTTGCATCGGTTAGCGGCTTTCCACTAACATACTTCTTGCTATGATAGATGTTTTCTTTCCTTAAGCATTTAGATTTAGGTCCATGAGTAAACTAGGAAAGAAGAGGAGAATTTCATAGAAAAATAAAAAAACTATAAGACGATCAAGGTAATGAGCAAGAAATATTACCTCTATTCTTAGAAACATAGAGATTTTCTCAATCCACCTCCTCTTTCTTATCTTTCTTCTCCATCTTCTTATTCTTCTTCATTCATCTGCTAGGGTAGGGATGATTGAGTGAATGAGAAGATAAGTGGAAGAACACACTTTATATAGGGGTTGGCGCCAGGGTGGCTAAGGGGCAGCACATAGACGTCAGTCCAGATATGATAAATAGGTGTTGGCCAATGTGGCTACTCTAAACCAATGCAAATGTTCACTATTATGAGTAGAAAATGCATGGGTTCTCTAGATTAGTGTGGGTGTGTCATTTCTCAATTAGAAAGCACCCGTGTACTCAAGAAAAATATGGGTGAGCTCACTCTAGAACATGCATGCATATGTTTTCAACATCACAACAACACATATAATCAAATCAAAACAAGATAAAAATTCAAAAAAGCACTTCACAAAACACCATGTAAATAAAAAAAAATAAAAAAATAAAAGCAAATCTTGATCTAAACATAAGATAATGCTTAAGTTGCCTCCCAAGAAGTGCTTAATGTTATGCCACCAAACAGATAGTGCCAGATTTACTATTTGATATGATCCAAAGTCAGAATCAGTCTAGGGTCAATTCTATCTCCTTGAATATATAACTTCAATCTCTGACCATTAAATTTAAAAACATAGGCAGGTTTTCTATCAACACTAACATGACAAACATTAATTATGTAAGTGGTCCTGACGACCTAGACTACTCTTTTTTGGAAATAATCTTAATCAAGAATTGTATAGTTAAACCTCCCATCCATGTTTAAAATCTTTCCTAAGAAGCCTCTAATCACACTTCTTCGTTATTTCCAAAAAAAATTCTAGAATTATTATAGAAGTTTAAACAATGTCCTATCTAATTGTTCTAATTCATTTAGTTGTGGCAATCTTTTCTCTGTCGACTGTATCAAATTATTATTATGTTCCTTAACTACTAAATAGTCTTTATGCTCTAGAACAATTGGTAAGTGACAAAATTTACTAAAAAATAGCTTTTGGGTGTCTTAAAAGTGGTCCCTTAGGCTCATAACATATCACCAAGTCCCAAGGATCAGTCATTTCTAGTAGGATTAACAATTTCCACTTGAATTCTCTTAACTTATATTTTGGATACTTAGGTACTATTGTCTCTATTTTATATTACAAAAATGGCTCCCTCTCTTATTAATAATCACCCTAGTTATTCTAAATTTGCTAAAAATATTTTTTTTAAGCAATTTTAAACACTTTGAGAATCACATTTAGCTAGAGAAACTATTTCTATCCATTTAAGGATAGTCTAATTCAATCAAATATAAATGTTTCTTAAATAGATGTAAAAGGCCCCGAGAAGTCTATTCACCAAAAATGAAAATTTTGACTCCCAAAATTTTTATTTAAGAGCATCTCATCTCTTCTAAAAATATTTCCTCTCCCACTCACACTTATCATATTTTTTAATATAATTTAAAATCCTTAAATAAGTTAGGCCAATAAAATTCATATTATAATATCTTTGTGAAAGTTCTAAATCCTACAAAATTCTCTCCAAATTTAGAATATTTGTAACCTCTTACAATCTCGCCTATTTCTTCTAGTGGAGAATACCTCCTTACAATATGATCCTTGCACTTTATAAACATTAATGGTTCATCCCAAAAGTAAAATCTAGCATCATAAATCAACATCTTATCATGGTTACATAACATGTAAAAAGATATAACAACAATAATAATATAGTTGACTATGGTAGCATAACAAGGAAGCATAACAAAGAATATTATGTTCATAAATGGAAAGCAATTTTTCATTTAAAAAATTCTCATTAATGTAATTAGGTGGCTCTGAAGAATTTTCTTGCTCTAATCTAAACAAGTTGTGGGCTATCTGTTTTTTAGTTTATTTCATATATACTATCTATAGATCAAACTTCTGTAACAATAGTATCAAACTGATGAAGTGCTTAATTCTTAAGTGATCAGTATGGAATCTAAATCTAATTCCTCTCAAGTAAGACATAAATTTATCCAATGTAAAAACTACCACAAGCAAATCACTATTCATGGTGGTATAGTTTACTTGTGCATCATTTGAAGTCCAACTCACATAGTAAATCACATGAAAAATTATATCTCTGCATTTTCATAGCATTACTCTTAAAGTATAGTCACTAGCATCACACATCCATTTAAAAAAGAGTTCCCAACTTGATGCTAAAAAAAATGTGTTATAACAAATTTTTTTTTAAACGCTCAAAGGCTATAAGAAAATTCTCATCAAACTCAAGAGCTACATCCTTCCCCAAAAAATGACATAACAATTTTAGGATCTTATATTTATGATATAATCTTGTGTGCCCAGGAAAACTCCTAATCCCTCTAATAGATGTGAGTGGTGGTAGTTTTTCTATAACTTAGATTTTAGCACGGTCTACTTTCATCTCTTTCTCTTGTAACTTATGCTCTAAGCAATCTCTTCCCTAACCATAAATTGACTTTTCTCCTAATTCAGCTCTTGGTTATTCTCTTCACAACTTTATAGAACTTTCAAGAGAGTTCAAGGCATGCATGAAAAAATATGCCAAAAATTGACAAGTCATCCATAAAACATCAATCTCATTTTCTATTAGATCTAAGAAGATCATCATCATACATTTTTGAAAAGTGTCTAGAGCATTGCATAATATGGAAGCCATTCTCTTAAAGGCAATAGCTCTTTAGGAACTAGTGTAGGTTGTTATATCCTAATCCCTTAGAGTTATAGGAGTTTGATGATATCATGAATATCCATCTAGGAAGAAATAGTAAGAGCGTTCTGCCAATCTAACAACATATCCAAAAAGGTAATGAGAAATTATATTTTATAATGGTTTTATTTAAATTCTTATTGTCTATATGGCTTCTCTAAATTGTGATACTCCTAGTGGAAATTAATTCCTTGTAGTCATTTTCCACTATTGTCCCACATCCTTTCATAGAAACATAGTACATCTGGCTAACCCAATCACTACAGAAAATTGGGTAAATGATTCTTGCATCTAATTACTTTGAATTCTCCTTTTTCATTACTTCTTTGATCAGTGGGTTTAGCCTCTTTTAGGGATTAGTGTTAGGTTGGTGATATTCTTTTGTTATGATTTTATTCACGTTAAGGAAATGGTTTATACAATTTTTTTTTTCCAAAAGCTTTCCTAAATTTTTCTGATACTCTTATCAACTTTAACTCTTACAACTCCTCAAAGGAAATAATAATAGGTAAGGTAGAAAATTTTCTTAAAAATGCCTATTTAAAATTTCTTTTCAGTGACAGCTTAAGTTGATGCTCATGTAGTGTTACACTAGCGACATCAGTATTTGAAAAAGAATTTTATAGTGACGATTTTTGTCAATGCTAATAAAATTATGATGCAAATTTTGATGAAAAATTAATTAGTGACGACCATTTTAAATTCAAAATATTTTTGATGCTAATCCTCAATAATCGAGATTATCATTAAAAAAAGGTCCAATTAGAGTCGAAAATGTCTGACGCCAATCGAGCAATTTGTTGTAGTGAGTTCTCCTAGAGGCCAGGTGGAGCTTTGAGTCTAGAGGGTCTTCCTATCTAAACAATCTGTTTGCTAACCTACACGGACTGTTCAACGCCCTTTGTGACTTTGGGAGGACGTCTACACCCAATTGCGTAGAGCTTGGGACTCTCTTGACTTTGTCAAAAAAAGTTTGCAAGCAAAACTGATCTGAGCTTCAAAATGTGAGGGCATGGGCTCCTCCCTACACATTTAAGTGGTTCTCCCACATACAAGAGGAGAATGTAATTATAATTTTGAGCATTAAGTCTTAATGAATAGTAACTTTTTAATAACTTTTTTATCTCAATAAACATTGTAGCTTGGACAAGATCCCACTGACACACCTAAAAATTAACTACTTTTTCATATAAATTTTATGCTCATTTTTTATAATATTGCACTTTAAAGGAAGGTATTTCGCATGTTTTGGTTTTAATTACAAGAAATAGAGCTTTGGAAAAAATGGAGCAAAAAAGGTGCAATTTGGAGTCAAATCGAGCAAGGACAAAAATTCTGACCTAGCGTATTTTGATATGTCTTTCTATGCTCAGTCTCTTTTACATTTATCACATGTTCTTGAATGAAATTACACTTTAAAGAAATATTACTTTCATATTTATCTTGTAGGTATAACACTTGGAGCGGTTTGGAGCTAAAACGGGGCGAAATGGAGAAGTGGCACCTAGGTTCTAGTCTCACCCAGAAAGTGGCGCCTAGGCGCAACATTCTAGCTCCTAGGTGCCAAAAACGGTTAAGGGATGGTTTTTGGCGAGTATGAGCTATTACAGGCGATTCTGCAAGATTTTGGGCAACTGTGCACATTCCAAGAGTTATGCAATGATTCTAGATATTTGGAATGGATGGCACCTTTTGGCATTTCACATCTTTTGAAATGAAGATGTGTGTCTCTTGGAGTGAAATTGTGTGTCACTTGGAGAGAAGAGGTGTATCTCTTGAAATGAGGAGGTGTTTGGTTTCTGATTAAAAAGGGAGGCTGACATCTCTCAAAGGGGAGTAAGAAGAAGAGTTTAGAAGGAGTTTGGCATAAGAGTTTTAGTGTGGTGTGTGTGTGTGTGTGTGTGTGTGTGTGTGTGTAAGAGGAGAATTCTATTTTGGTGTGTTGGAGACTTTTAAGACTTTGGAAGAAGTGTAAAGGATTGTTATTTGTGGCGCAAAGATGGCGTGAATCTTTTGTAAAGAAATGTCTTGGAATCTTGTTGTATTTTTTTTTGAATTATTGCAATATAGTATTGTGTTTTTAAGTCATTTGCAATGAAGAATCCATTTGTTTTCTCCATACTTAGTGCGTAGTTTTCCTTACTCTTTCTCCTTACAATGAGAAATAATCATGTGAAGAATTGAAATTTTTTAGAAGTGCTTTAATTTCATAATTATGGTGATTAAAAATTTAAACTTCATTTACTTAATCAGTAAGTTAAAATCTGTCGTGAAACATGAGGATCCGAAAAGGCTATGCTTTCCTCAACTAAGTAGAAAATCACTTAAAAATCACATTTGATCTCATGGACGAGAATGTAGTCCATGTGGTTAAGTGCAAATAAATAGATAAATAAGTTTTGATGGGCATAAATTAGTGGTTCTAGAGTGACAGACTAGAACCTCAAATTTAATCCAAAAGTTGAGAACCTAAGGCTAGATGTTAGCCTCCAAGCGGAGGAATAGTAAGAACTCTAGAGTGAGAGTTAGTATCTTCCCAGCCTAGCCTACGATTTAGAAACTTAATTTTGGATTAGTCAATGTTCTTTATGCACTTGTAAGAAGATAAAGAATAGATATGCTCCTATTTGTCACAAAATCACATTTTAATATTTAAACATTCAATTCATACATTGAATATATCTCTTTGCAAGAGCGAAGGGATTTTAAAAATATAAAAACTTTCCAAAATTTATCCAGACTATGTAGATTAGATTTTTATTTAACTTTAATTTTAAAGTAAATTAGTAAATATAGGAAAATCAAACTTTTCGAAAATTCCAAACTAAGACCTGATAGTAGTAGACTAGAATTAGCCTAAGGGATTTCTTGCCTCGCTTCTCTATGCGATCCATACTGAGGCCTTTAAAGAAAACCCTATATTACTTGAAATGATACGTGCACTTGCGTAGAAACCCTAATGTGTGAAATATAAATCAAATTCTAAATTATATAACATATCCATTTTTGCACACTAGCCGCTAAACATAAATTGGTACAAGTATTTAGCCATCTTTTGGGAACTTAAATAACTATGTAATTGTGGATCGGATCACCCACCACCTCTGAGTTGCTTGCTTGTACGCATCAACATCAGTCAAAGCATCAGTGAATCGACACTAGATAGCAAAGAGCACAAGTAAGTGGCGGGGTCATTTTTATACCATTGCAATCATTTTGATATTTTATTTTGTAGGACAAATTCCATCGGCTGAAGAAGACTTAGATTCGACGCTCGGGATGAATTCCAATCCAGAATTCCATGGTAGTGATTTTGATTAGTTGGACAAGAGAAGTCTATGGAAGGCAAGAAGATTGAAAGAATTTATGGCTTGGGCTCACAGAGACTTGCGTACAATTCACAAGACTTCTTGTCAGGGATTTACATCTTCCAAATATGCTAATCAAGTTTCCAAGCAGGTCATGTTATTCACTAAAGATGTTGAAGCCTGATTTGCTGTCATTATCACTGCGACGGAGGCGTGAAAGAAGATAAAACTTAAAGAGGTGCGACCCATAACATGCCCATCTTGGTTAAGTAATTTGGTTCCAACAAAGCATTTTCAGCAAAGCATTTTCATGTATGGCATTTCTTGAACCGGAAAAATTATTATATCCATTGTTCAGACATGCAGATGATATCGTGAATTTGAGTAGTATAATTGAATCCACGTAATTGTCCGCAGGGCTGTCAAAACAGCTCGTTATTCGCGAACAGCTTGTGTTCGGCTCGTTAAGAAACTCGTGTTCGGCTCGTTCGCTAAGTTAATGAGTCGAACATGAACAAAAATTTGATGCGATTGTGTTCAGCTCATTTTGGCCCGAAATACTACTCGAAGTGCTACTCATATATATATATATATATATTTAGCTCATTTTGGTACTACTCATATATACCAAACTAAAGCACCCATTTAATTTATGCATTGGAACCTTTAGATTATATAAATAAATACATTTTTATGAATGGCGTACAGTATAGGACATTATATATGTATATTTAAATATGACGGTTAAATTTACTTTAATTTTTTTTCTTACCCAGCTGTAGATTCTAATGCTGTGGTAATTCAAATGGACATTTACTCTTATCATATTTGCGATGTCCAAAATAAATATTTTTTTAATAAAGTAGAAATGAGATCTGGCAATAAATTTGTCAATATATATATA
>NW_018165284.1:102858-121773 GCF_001263595.1 Phalaenopsis equestris
CACACACACACACACACATATATATATATCTATATCCTTTGTTGTGCAATGCTGGATCAAGCCAACCACTTGCCCCGATTCCCACACTCTACATTTCTAAGTTGTACTAGTGGCAATGAGTGCAATTGGCAAAACCTACTCATTCGAAAGAGGATCCTCCATCTTTGCTCTTATTTCAACATCAATTGGAATAATGTGTTCAGAGAAGCAAGCGAATTAGCTGATTTTCTTCCTAAACTTGGTGCATCTCAATCTTCCATTAAGGTAGGCCTTGAAACTAGTCTCAGTTTCAAATTTTTAGTCCGTGGGGATTGCTTGGCATCTCCCTATCTCAGAGTTTCATGATTAAATTGATTTTAGTTTAAGGAAATTTACATATTTAGCACACAATACTTATATATTTACATATCTCACCCCTAAAATTTTATATTTACATACATTGGACTTTGGTGCTTTAAAACTATGCATGAAAATTTGTGATTCACTTTTAAAACATTATAATGTTGTCATTTATGATTCGATATTAAAGATTTGAGTGCTAGACATGCAAATATAAAAGTTGGGGGTGTGATGTTTGCATACATAAGAATTGGGTGGTTCAAGTAAGTGTTCCCAACCCCTTTTTATTATAAACTTGAATTAAATTTTTTTGTTTTAAAAGTACATCTATTTGCATGCTAAATTATTATTCTCAACGTAGTTTTGCTTTTAGTACTTTGAGTAGCCTTACCCTTTTTTAGCCTTTCTCTCCTCCCAAGAAAATTTTCTACTTTTTCCTCTCTAATCTGTTGCCATTTAATTCAACTTTATTGCCTTAAATTTGGTTCTCACCTCTTTTCCCACATGATCGGCCTTCTTAGTGGTGTAATGGCCGGCTCTATTTGGACAAATGGACAAGCTCATGAATGTAATTTATCAAGCCACAAGCTCAAGCTTGGACTTAGATTATATAGCTTATAGATAGTCGAGCTTGAGCTTAAATTCACTAGCCTCGCTAGTTCGCTTGCTGGCTCGATTTAAGAAAACAAGACCCGATGCTGCCTTCTCCAATATCATATTTAAAAAACAATTGATATGATTTTTAAATTTCAAAACATCTAATTATATTTAAAAAATACAAATTCTATAAACTAATTCCAAAATAATTTTATATTCATTTGTGGCTAATTTCTAATCAAGATAAAGCAATTTGATGGAATAAATCCAACAATAACAACGACGATACTTGACATGGTTCAATTAAGTGGTTAAGAGAATAAATGTCCGTTTGGGGCAGCTTGTGCGTTTCAGGATAAGCTGCTTATCCCGAAACGCGGCCCGCGGGCCTGCTGCAGGGGTCGACTCGCGGTCTGCGTTTAGTATAAAAACCCAAACGCAGTTTCGGATAAACTGGCGAAACACGTGAACCAAACGGTACGACGACGTTTTGAAAACGTCGCCCGCACTTATAAGTTATCCCAAACGGACCCTAAGTTAGAAATTCTTGAGGCTATTTAAAGGCTCAAAAATTTTGTCTTGATACTTGAAATGATTGTCTTAATGATGAATCTGACAAGTAAAAAATCACACAATTTTGGGTTTACCAAAGCACTAAGATATCTAGAAATATAATATAAATGGGGAGTGACTTATATGGACAACTTCATGTAGTGTCCACAATTGTTATACAACTAGAATGCTTCTTGTAAAAATCTACACAGATGTTATTATAGCACATTTAAGAATTTTTGGTTGAAAGAACCCTCAAAACTAAATAAACCATAACTAATAGCCTTCGAGATTTCATCTATCCTAACTTCTTTGCATTTCTTTATATCACGATTATCCTTCAATTGGCAGGAAATCTATATTTATTGTTCACCTTCCAGCATTTCTAACATCAACATCCTCTTCTGTTATCTATCAATGTTTTTTATCATTGGTTTCTTTTTATCAGCACTTGTTATCTATTAATGAAAATGTTTGTCTCTAATCCTAAGACAAGAATCGTCAACTAATGTTGACCATAATTATTACATATTGTTAGCCAATAGCAACATCAACCATCATCTATCAAGTGATGCTAGTTTAATATTAGAATTGATGCGTGCTAGAAAATTCATGATGGTAGAGCAATGGATTATCGTCTTAGCGTTGCATGAGACTTCAACACAGACTCGAGTGAAAGAAACTAACTTGTAATGAAACCAGAAGTTATAACATGGAAAAGCCATAAAAAGAAAATAACTATGGTGCCTATCCCTGTTGTAAAAATTAACTATAGAGTGATGATTACAGAGACCCCTTGTCCCATAGATGAGGAAGGGTTACTAGATTTTTCAAGTTACAACTTCAGTCGACAGTGGTCGATTACAGAGACCCTTTGTCCCACAGATTTGAGAAAATAACTACGGCGTCTGGTCGGTTGCAGTCAGCGATGGTCGAAAATGGTCAGTGGTGGTTAACGATGACATTAGTGCTCGACAGCGGTTCGTGGTTGTCAACGACAGTCGACGGTGGTCGACAACGATCGGCGGGTGTCGACAACAGTCGGAGGTAGTCGACGGTGTTCGACAACGATCAACGGTGATCGACGAAGGTCCGCTGTGGTCGACGACGGTCTGTGGTATTCGATGGCGACCGACTGCGATTGACGATGACAGGGATAGTGCTGGACTTCAGCTCCTTCTCAAAGTTTTGTTCCTTCTCAAAGCTTAAGCCTCTCCCCTCATGAGAGAGGTGGTGTTCTATTTATAGTGTTCTAGGTGCAATTAATGTAGAAATATGAATCACTTTGATCAGACAGTCTGGAGAAATTCTTTCAATCAGATGATTTTTGATAGACAGTTGAGTGCCTTAACCATGTAAGAATTTAGAAATCTTCAGCTTGTTGGATTCTTCTTGCTAAGACGCTCGATTCGACTATGAACTCATCGTATTTGACAACCGTTTGAACTTTCAAATGTATCCGCAAATGTTTCAAGTCTGGTTTAATGATCTGATCTAGGTTTGATTTGACTAACTTTGCTATCATTAGACCCGTCTCATCGAGCTTGTCAGCTTGATCATAAGTTCACTGAAATCAGAGTTATGAATGACTCTTAATTGAAGTCTGAATATTTCTTGTACAAAAAATTACTTCGTGATTTGTGTCAATGCCTCGAGATTCATGTCGGATGAAGGAGATTTGTTGGAAATATATCTGTTGTGTCCTTATTTATGGCCGAGACCACATTCGTCCTCCGAAAATATCCAGATCTAGAGTATTTAAATTTTCATTGGGTGTACATATATATATATTAATTTTTTTTTTACTTTTTATAAGAACAATATATATCTATCCCTAGTAAAATAATTGAGCTTATCTCAGTTGGCAGGATGCTTTTGCTTCCTTCGGAATGATGCATGTTTGATTCGAGCGTTGGCCAAAAATCAAAATTTTTTTGCCTGGGCCAAAATTCGGGTTTGACGGGCTAGCAGGCTGAAGCTATAAAGGTGGTAGAAAGCTGGCGGGGTACCCAAATATGAAAAGAATCGGGCATGTGAGCCCAAAGCTCAATAGAGGCCCAAAGGCAGAAGGCTCGGACGGGTTGGGCCTGAACTGGAAAAGCGCCAATCGCGAAAACTTGAATAGCTTGTAGGAATCCGAACAGCAGAATTTAAACAAGGGGTGGGAATCTAAACCACTAGATTTGTAAACCAAAAATAAGCATTTAACTGGCTTCAGTAGAATACTTGCGGAAGTAGTCTTTGAGTAACTCTCCTTCACTTTGGCAAATTCCTAAGAGATGGGATGAGTCTTTGACAATCCGCCGATTTGCGATGAACTAATCTGCAAACAGTTTGACAAGCTCATTAAAGGTATTTACAGTGCCCCTTGTCAAAGTGTAGAACCAGGTTCGAGCTTGTACTGAGTAGTTGGGAAAACTTGACACATGAGCGCATTAGAGGCACACTGAATATGCATGATAGTTCAATAATGATCAATATGTTTGTAAGGTCAGTTATCCCTTCATACATGTTGATGTTTGGAAGCTTGAAGCCTATTGGAATGGCGTGTTGGAGGACTCCATCCGTTAAGGAAGAGGATTCATGGATGTTACAGTAAGTTGGAAAGCGATCCTTCTTCCCTAAAAGGAACTCTTCTCGAACAAGGCATCATAGTTCATTACAAATGACATCATCAAAAATGGCGGCACGATATGATGGTGTTAGATGAGATGGATGAGTGAAACTTGTGGTGTTTAGGAGTTCAACATAACGACATGACAGAGGAAGTATTCCCTCTTGAGGCGGGGGGGTGGGGGGGTTTCGTTCATCTGTGTGGATAGCGGTTGTAGGGTCCCACGTAGGAGTTGTAGGATCTCTAGTTGAGACTCATCCATTCTATGCATTCATTCTTCCATAGAAGGACCTAAAACCCCCTCATTCGTGGGCTAACGTCTTCTAGGGTGGGAAGATGAAGAAACTTGCTGCCCCTGAGTTCGTGAATGTTCTCTGGACTGACGGGTATTGGAGCGAGAGATTTTGTTGTCTTGAATATTATGTCTGGTGGCCTTTAGTAAACCATGCAAGTACTTTAGTGGTGGGATTGAGAATTTCTCATAGACGGCACAAAATTGATGGTGCGAAAACTATGCGGTGGTAGAGTAATGGATTGTCGTCCTAGCGTTGTACGAGAATTCAACACACTCACAAATGAAAGAGAAACAAGAAAAGATGACTCCAGAAATTTTTACGTGAAAAACTTGGAAAAGGAAAAATCATGTGGCCTGACCCAGTTGCAAAAATCCACTATTAGTTTATGATTACATAAATTCCTTGTCCCACAAAAGAGAAAGGTTAACTATATTTTTCAAGTTACAACATCGACTGCCAGGGTCAGGTTGGTTGTGTTTGACGATGGTTGGTGGGGGTCAACGGAGGTCGGTGATGGTCGACGATGGTAGGCGATGGTTAACAGAGGTCAGTGGTGGTTGAGGGCGGTTGACAGTAGTCGAAGGAGGTCGACAGCGATAGGCGGTGGTCAATGATTATGCTGAATTGCAGCTCCTCCTCAATGCCTCAGCCTCTCTGTTTATACTTAACCTTCCCTCCTCTCTCTCCTCCCCCCCCCCGACAGTTAATGCAGGATTATGAACCATTTTGATTGAACGATCCGAAGAGACTTCCTCAACTAAACAACGAGTAATGGACATGTCAATGCCTTAATGATGTCAAACTTGAGTGATCCTATGCTTGTTGGATTTGTCTTGCGGAGACACTCGATTCAACTATAAACATGCCAGATTTAACATATGTTTGACCTTCCAAATGTGTGAGAAAACCTTCCAAGAATGGTTTAATGACATGATATGAGTTTGATTTGACTCAGATTGAACTAACTTTGATATCATTGGGTCTGTCTCATCGAGCTGATCAGTTTGATTATAAGTTTACTGAAATCAGAGCTCTGAATGACTGCTAATCAAAGTTTGAATGTTTCTTGCTCAAAAAATTATCTCGAGATTCGTGCCGGATGATGAAAATTTATTGGCGGCGTATCAAAAAATATTCAAAGTGCCACCTTAGGTGGATTTTATTAATTCCCTCACTCATAAATTAGTCTTTTAACATTTAAATATTTTAATGTCTTTAAGTTGAGTGATCCTAGACTCATTGAACTTCACACTTTGATTCGCTTGTTTTGATTGTAAACATATAAAATTCTAATATTATTTGATCATATAATTAGTATTATTAGACTTTTAGCTGTGTTTTAAGTGCTTCAATTTAGTTCATTCGAAATCGAAGTAGAGTACTTTTAATAATGTTGGGTTATCTCATTAGAGCATTCAAATCAAATATAAATTTACTCAGATTTGGGTTATATTAAATGTTAATTTTATTTTTATAATTTTTAACTTAATATCATGTTGAAATTCAATCTAGATCATTTTCTTGTGAAATAATAAAAGGAACTCAAACAAAATTTGTAAAATATACTTCCATAATCTCAAACTAGTACCACATCAATTAATAGTAAAAAATGCCCATCATGCTAGCCTCAGCTATTTTAGTTTTAAAGGCAAGTCATTGAAATGAAACAGATAATATAAACTATATGTAATTTTCTAAGTTAGCAAAACTCAAATAAACATTTTAATATTATTCTCTCTATTATTAAAAATATATATATAAATTTTGAAAATAAATCACATCTTCTACATGCTTGCCAAGGGAGAAAAATTTGCGTGCGTAAGACGTATATCGGAGGTTATTCAGAGGATATTGAGGGGTTATATGTAGGTTACAGAGATGTTACAGGAGGGTATGACACAGATATAACCCCCCCAATACCCTCTGAATAACCTCCAATGTACGCAGCTCTACAAACGTCTTACGTACGCAAATTTTTCTCTTACCAAGGACAAGAAACTGTCCCATGCCCCCTCTCAAAAATTAATTAAAATTTTTTATTAAATATGATAATAAAAGTCATATATATTTTTTTTTCATGGGAGCCCACTTTTATAAGTAGATTTATAGATAAATAATCAGACGTTTAATGTATCATGAAGATAAAGGAATCAAATTATGATGTGCACGTTCTACCAACACAATCCTATCAGTAGCTTTTTTTATTTGGCTGCATGTATACTCTAACAAGTCTAATTAGCTAATTAATTAAATAGTATGATATAGTTTCAGATAATATTTAATAAGATTTAAGTTGGCTCGTTTTAAATGCCTGGTACAAGGGCTTAGGAATTGAAAGGGTAGTTGGTTAGTAGTGATGAATGCATGTTGGGAAATCATTTCAATTAAATATATAAAAATATTTATTTTTATTAAAGAAGAACCTAAAACTTATCTTGTTTTAAAAAATGAGGAGACAAGATAATATTCATTTTTAATTATAATAATAATAATTATTATTATTTAACAATGAATTTCAGATACCAATTAATTCATTTATTCAGTCCAGATAAACATTAGCTAATAGTTAACATGTTTGTAGCATAGAATGATTTGGGAACTTGGGGGAGATGGATCCTGACTAATAGCCTTCATAGGATAAATCCTCTTGAACTTGTAATGATGGATGACTATGATTATTTTTCTTCACTAAATTATGATGCATCATGAAGGTCTAATTTCAGTAGCATTATCTATGGTTAAGGAGAAGGACAGTAATCAAAAATCAAAATGTGGCAAGTATATAAAAACAAAATTTTTTTTTTAGAATTTTTTCTTTTGTTTAGTTTTAAAATAAAATTAATAAAAGTATACTAACAAAAAATATTTAAAATAACATATGAAATAGGTATATAATCATTTTGTTATCAACAATATAATCTTTTTATGAGATAATATAAAATTTAAATTTCTTCCTATTTTTAAAACTCAATATACATAAGATTTATGAATTTATTTAATCATAAATATTATTCATATACTACATATATTTTTATTTATAATATTCATTAAAAATCATAAATATTAAAATATGTAAGAAATATTAATTTTTTATTAACATTGTAAAGAATTAAATAAATCTTAGTTAAAAACCATTATAAATTTCAACTGAAAATGCAATTTAGTTTATATTAAAAATTATTAAAATTAATTAATATATTACTATCAACTAAGAAAATATTAAAATACGAATCTAAAAAAACCAAAAAAATTTATTTTCATTTTGAACTCTTGAACAAGCTTGTTAAGATGCTCAATTAAAGCTTGATATTACTTCAAAACTAAGAATAAATTATAACTAAAATTATAAGTTAATTTAAATAAAAGAAAGATTAAAAATTAGTTTAAAATTGTTAATAATTAATTCATTCAAATTTCTCAAAAAAATTAATATTTTTATTTAATGTTGTTGTGCGCCAAAAAAATTTGCAACGGTAAAGTGATAATTCAATGTCTTGGCGCTGTACATAGATTGAATGCACACAAAAATTAAAGAAAAGTAGCTGGAGGAGACAATTATTTTTACATTAAAGAACCATTGAAAAAAAAAACCCACAGAGCCTAACATTGTGAAAGTAACTCGTTATGTTCATAAGTACAGGAATGCGACCTTATCCAAGAATTGGAAAAATGGAGTTACAATCATACAATGAGAATGCACTTGTCTTTATACATCATAAAGAAAATATAGATGTTAAATGCAAGCGTCATATTTAGACTGCAACGATTGCAAGCATGGGTTGCCAGTAGCTGGTGGTCAATGGCATCATGCGGTGACGGTCAATGGTAGTCGACGGAGGCCAACAGGTAGTGGTTGACATTGTTCGAAGGCTTCAGAGGCCTATGTTCATCGTCATGTTTTCTCTCTATAATAGGCCATGGAATTACTTTTCATCTCCTTCTCCAGGCGAAGAGAGTGGGCAAATTTATAGCAATATTATAAGGGGCATTTTGGCCTTTTAGCATATAACTTTCTTAACTGCTTGATTACATGTGCACTATTAGTTTGCCCCTTCATCATATATATCTTTCATAATAATTTAGGTGTAAATAATCTCATAATTAAGCAATCTTAGGTGCATTGAATTCCTCTCGTCGAGATGTTCTATTTGACTATAAATATATCTAATTTGGAATTTAATTGACTATTCAATTAATGGTCCAAAGCCTCCAAATGTACTTTAATTGCTTGATTTAGGCTTGATTGGACCAGATCGATCGATTTTGGTAACATTGGGATTGTATCATATCTATTGTCAATATGACTATAAACTTACTAAAATCAATGCCTGAATAATCTTAAATTTGAATTTGAAAGATCCTTCACCATATCTGCTTCAAGGTTCATGTTTGATGTAAATTTTTTCATGACTGGTATGGCATTTAAATTGTGCATCTAACATAGATCTCAAATAATTTTTATCTAAATGATCAGACACGACATTCAATGAATAATATATCACCTTAAGGAATAGAAATATTACCTTAGAATAGATATAATCACTCAGATGATGAAAATCTCCATGATCTATAGGCCAACAAAACTAGAGTTGTTCTCTTACCTTACAGGTGCAAGATAAAATTTATTTTATTCTAGGGTATGTTATCAGTTTGAGTGAAAGCCATCATATTTAGTTGCTTCTCAGAAACTGTGCTTCCTAGAATACTCTTAATTATGGTTTTGTCTCAGATCATTCACGATCATCGGTAAATGCCAGCGAGATAATAGATTTTGAAGACTCAAATGGACAAATTTAATAATTTTAAAATGATTTGATTGGAATTGACATTTAAATTTGATTTTGTTTAAGTTTGTTCTAAAATTATAGAAGTGGTTTGTTGGCAATGTGTCAAAATTTTTGTTTATATTTGTTAAATAATTATTTACGTAAGTCTTTTGAAAGTGATTTGTTATTTTTGGTTAAAAGTTATAAGATTTGTTTCAAGTTTATTTCAAAATCTCATTGTGGATTATTAAAGTTCATTTAAAAAATATGTGATTTTTTTTTGTGATTTTTTTGTGTTTATTTAAAGATTTAAGATTGTTTGTTACTTGTTAATGTTAATTTAAATTCATCAAAGTTGGTTGAATTTAATTTTAAAGTTTCTTTAAAAAAGTATATGCTTTTTTAAGGTTCGGTTAAAGTTCATCTGAATTTATTTAAGTTTGTTTAGGCTCATCTAAGTTTATTAAAATTTATTTTAAATTAATTTAGCTTGTTAAGGTTTTTAAGAATTCATTAAGGTTAGTTAAAATTTGTTAATGTTTATTAAAGTTAATTAATTTTGATTTATTAATTTTTTATTAATTAATTTTTATTAAAATTCATTCAAGTTTACTAAAATTTAATAAAGTATGTTAAAGTTTATTAAAATTTTTTTAAGTTTATTATGATTTTATTTAAAGTAAAAAAATTTGTTGAAGTTAATTAAAGTTGATTAATATTTATAAAATTTGTATTAGAGGTTTAAATTTGGGTTTGAGTTTTAAGATTTTTGAAATCATGAGGTTTTGGCCAAACAATTCAGAATTAAAAATAGAAATTTTGTTATTGGGTTTGGATTTGAGTTTAACTTTTAAATTTGGATTTGGGGCTGATTCAGAGTTGAGTTGGTTTGGAATTGATTTGGAGTTGAGCTGGAAGTGATTTAGGGTTGAGTTGGAATTGAGTTTCAATTGGAATTGATTTTTGGTGTTTAGTTAGAATTGAGTTTGAGTTTGAATTGATTTTTGACATTAGACTAGGGGCAAGAAAAGGTAGATGATTTATGTATAGAGGTGAAGCGCAAACCTAAATAGCTCTAAGAAAGAGGCTAATAGGTGGACTAACTTAAATTTTAGGAATAACACCCCTAGTCAAGATGCCCATGCCTTCCACCATCCCGGGTGCTTTAAGATCCTTAGACTATTAACCAACAAAATAACAAGAAGTCTCTCATGTTTCCGTAGCAATGAATATGGTAAACCTTCATTATTAACGTAGTTTTGGTTGCCTTTGTCAGTAACCATGGGTTACTTCCTCATAGGACACTCCTATAATCCAAGGGGTAGGTAATTTTCTTATAGGTCCCAGTTCCTAATTCTATCTATGCATAACATTTTAATCTAACTTAGGCGTTTAGACTGAACTACTCTAGGGTGTGTGTGGAGCTATGTTTTCTTCTATGTTGGTTAAACTAGGATTCATAGTTTGCATATATTTTGATGGCTTTTGTGAGAATAAGAGTTGGTCAATTTTAAAAATTTTTATGGTTTAATAGTAAACTCATAACTTTTTAATTCCTAGGATTGTCTATTATTGTGAAAATTAGGTTTCTTCTAAGTGTTAAGGTTTAAGCTTTCCTAGATTTTTGGTTGATGCGATGAATTAGGATTTTCTTCTAAGGGTTTCAATTCCAAAAAGTTTTTATCCTAAGTGTTCTTATTTCTCATTCCAAGGTTGTGATGTGTTTGAACCTTATATTTGAAAGAATTCAACTCAATCATTATACTCTTCACATTTAAGTTTCATATATATGCTTACAAAAAATATATATTTCTCATATAAAAGAGGATTTTACAATAGTTTTTATCATGCAAAAAGAGCTAGCGATATGGAATTAGTTATATATGAATTATATGTACTTGAAATGGCCCCCTCAAAGGCCAAACTTATGAATTCACATGCTATTGGGGAGAGATATATTTATTCTAGAGACACTTATGCCTATAAATATATAAATCTACCTTAGGCTAAGCTATTCAACTGAGCGATGCAAAACTTCTGTAAGCTTTTTAATTATTGAATTCAAGAAGAGTCTTTGAAAGATCTCTTTAGATTTGATTTCTTTTAGTTTTGTTCTAGTTTGTTAAGTTCATAAGGTTTTGAGTTTGCTTAAATTCAAGAAAATTTTTAACAAGATTAAAAAAGGTTTTATTTTTCATTAGAAATTTTTAGTATTGGGGTTTTAAAATAGTTTTTAGTTGATGTTTGTTTATAAGATTTTAATTAAGGTTTTCATTTAACATTTTTTTTAAGTTTTTGACTTTGGAGAATTTATATTAGAGTTTATTCAAAGATCTTTAATTTTAAAATACTTTAAATTTAAAATTTAGTAAAAAGAGATTTTACTTAATTTGAAGAGACATTAGTTCTAAAAAAGTTTTTCATTTTAAGACTTATCAAGAATATTAAGGCTTATTACAGAATTAAAACTTTAAAAATGGTTTTTATTTCTTAAAAAAAGGTTTTATTTTAGAAACGATTTGCTAAAAGATTTTAGCTTTTAAAATTTTTTTATTTATCTTAAAAAAGTTTTAAATTGATGAAAGTAGTTTTAATTTTATGAGAAATCTTCTTTAAATTTTATTTGAGATCATTTTTAAAAATAAGGTTCTATTTAAAGAAGATTCTCATGCGCTTACACCTACAAAAATTTTGAAAATTTTACTTTTTTTAAGCACATCTAGTTGACATAGATAGTATTCCTTAAGTTTGCATATTATAATTATTTTTAAAAAGGATATCATTAGAACACCTTTAATTAACATTTAATTAAAATTTTATTCTTCTCTATATTAAATTTTAATTTATTTCTTACACAAGATTAATTAGGCTCTCTTTCTCAAATAGCCTATGGACTTGAATTCCATTTTCTATAATAACATCAACCACATATCTTTTGTTTTTCTAAGTTCAATGTCTGCACATGAAACTACCTTAGCTTGCATCATCCAACTTGCATATATAGAAGTAAATGAAACTTATCCAACTAGCATATTTGAAAATAAATGAAACGTATCCAACTTGCATATTCATCCAACCTACATATGAAACCTATTAAATTCCGAACTTGCATTAGAAACATATTCAATTCTCAACTTGCATATGAGATACTAAACATAAGACAACATGGATTTTTATTATTATTGTTTTCTAGCACGGAATACAGGTTGTCACACGGATTTAACAGACATAAACGTACGTTAACATGAACATAAAATAACATGGGCTAACATATGAACGAATATTCTTATTCACATTCTTTCAAACACAACCGCACATACATACACTTTAACACATATGCACATTCACTTTGACATCTACACTTGCACATAATCACCATACCGTACTAACATACACATTCTCTCACACATAAGCACACAAATTTGCATTATCATAATCACACATAATCATAAGCACACAAACATTCACTTACATATAAATAAATAAGCACTTCAACACATACACATTATCACTTACACACATTTACACCCCCCTCCCCCTCCACCTTTTATTATTTTTTAGGTAAGGTGCTAGGGTTAGGTTCAAGAAAGTTTATGTGTGTTTTTGTTTTGGTAGGAGAGTTCACGGTGGAGTTAGGCTTGATTAAATCTATATTAGGTTATGTAGGATTCAACCAAGATACTTTAGGCTAGGTTTAAGTAGGTTTAGATCAAGTTAAGCAGGTTTTAGGTAGTTTTGTGGGTTAATATTTTTTGGGTTTGGTGATTTTAGTGTGTTATGTGAGTGGGTTAGTGAGTCACATGGGTTTAGTGAATAAGTTAATGAGTTAAATGTGTAATAAAATTAAATGAGTGTGTTAGGGTTAGTGTTTTTGGGTTAATGGGTTAAACAGGTTATTTTTTTGTTTTAAATGGGTTAAGTTGGTTATTATTAGGTTTTATGTTAATGTGGGTTGCACATTAGTGTGTTAGGTAGTGTTGGGTTTTTGGTTAGTGTGTTAGGTGGTATTGGGTTTTGGGTTTAATATGCTTAGATATTTGGTTATGGGTCGTTTAGTAGGATAGATTCTTGTGTTTGATGGATTAAGTGGGTTAAGGCTTTGGTTATATGAGGTGAAAGGAAGAAATGAGAGAGGAAATGAAGGGAAAGATATTTGGCCATGCTAAACATAAATGAATGGCAATACATACATAACATGAGATAAAAGTGAGTGAAAGCCTTATGGTTTATGATGATACATAGAAGATAACCCAAAAGAAAGCAATAGAAATTGAATTGAGCATGCAAACGTGCAATAGTGCACAAATTAATCATGCAACATGAAGCAGAGGAGAATTTAAACATGCAACATGAAATAAAGGAGCAATTAAACATGCTGCAAAAAATAGAAAACAAATTTTACACATAATATGATTCAAAATGCAAGTGGACAAAAAATTAACTATGGAGATTAAAGAATTACATGGTGGAAAATCAATTTGGAAGAGAAAGAAGAAAGGTTATACCTTCTTTGGTTGAATTTGTGGACTAGGTTGTCATGGATTGTTATACCTTAATGTTCTTCCTTGCTCAATATCGTTAGTGTGTTTGGCTTTATGAAGGAAAGGGGAGCTGAAATGGAGTTTTGGTTCTCAATTTGGAGGAGGGTAGAGTTGCAAACAAGAGAGTGGAAAGTGGGAGAGGGAGAGTAATTTCGGTGGTGATTAAGGGAGAAAATGTGGTGAGGAGAATTTTGAGAGAAATAATTACTTTTAGAAAATAATGGGGAAGGTGGCTCAGTTCAGAGTCGTTAGTGTGGGTATTTTGTAATGTAATGGATAGCTAAGGTGGAGAGAGATAGAAGAAATGGAGGGCTAAGGTGAAGGAGAGGGAGGGGGGGAGGGGGAGAGAGAGAGAGAGAGAGAGAGAGAGAGAGAGGAGGGGCGAATAAACTACAGGAACCTAGCCGATTTTTTGCCATCATTATCAATCATAAAATTCCATAAACTTGTTATTTAATTAAATTAAGATGACTTATCAATAGTTTTAAGGGTGTAGCTAAAAGCCTTGTTGGTAATTCATAAACCAACAACTTTATTGATAATTTATTATTATTTTTTTATGGTATTCTAATGAGCAATGATTCTCGCTCTATGTGAATTTGAAGACATGGTCAACCCAATGATATACATAGGATTTTTAATTACCCACAACTCAACCCATCAAACTTAATCATTGTTTATGTGTAGGTAAGCAATCAGACATGACCAGTGAGGTGGCTATAAGAAAACAAGAGCATACATCAATTTTTTATCTTAACAATAGGCCATCGGTTATGCGTTGATATTGTCACTGACCGCTTTATACCATCGGATATATCAACAACTGATCAATACATCTTCAAAAGAATGATGGTAAGTTGTTAAAAATTTGCAGAAACAAAAATAAAAATTAATCTTCTAATTCATCAAAAAAACATTCACACCTGCGATCCAAACACATAAAGATGTAATAATTAAGTAACAGTTTTACAAATCCAAATATTTGTCGAACTAAATCATAATAATAAACTTTCAAATCAAATAGATAAATAAAATACATGCATTGAATTAAGCATATATAGATAATTATTCAAAAAATGAATGACTTTTTGAATGTTACAAAAAAAAACATATTAATAAAAAAAATGACCCTAGCTAATCATCCTCAATATTGTCATCATCCTCCTCCTCATCCTTAAAATCATCCATTTTGGCTACTTTTTTCGTTACTCTGCCTAATGTGGGAACACATAATTTAGTTTTCATCATCTCCATTATCTCTGACCTCATATGGTCAAATTGGGTCACGACTCAAGTCTCAATATTAGAGGAGAATGCAACAACCTACTTACAAATCTCCTCCTCATAGTCAGTAGAATTGGATGCCCAAGAGGCACCAAAAGAGGGGTGAGTGTCGTAGTTCTGTGCCTGTAACCCGAGATCATAGATTCAAACCTTCCTCTTGCCTCTTCCAGCCTTGCTCCACATCTCATACTCTGATGGGTCACTGATGGAATTTTTTAATTGATGGGGGCCACCATAGGTCTCGAAATATTTTTATCTAAATGATTCAATACTGCATTCAAAAAATAATATACTATTTTAAAAGATATAAATTCTATCTTAGAATGGATCTAATCATTCAGATGAGGAAAATCTTTGTGATTTATGGGTATCCAAAACCAGGATCTTTCCCTTACCATACCGGTGTAAGATAAGGTTTCTTTTAATTCTAGGGACTGATATCCCTATGCAAAGCTCCCTCATAGTTAATTACATCTCAATAATCACTCTTTAGAAAACTCTTGATTAAATTTATACCTTATATATCTTTCTTATTCATTAATGAATGTCTATAAGATAATAGGGTTTGAAGAGCTTAATAAAAGAGTTAATTTTGGACAAAAGTTAACTTAACTTGAGTTTCAAAAATTTTAACCCTGGGGTTGAGTGACGTGCCAAAACTTGTCATGAAGTAAGTTAGTCATATGAGGCAAGTGCACGTGTCGAGTAGTATGTGGTATAAGAGTCACCATATCGATCTCTTGAGGAAAGGTTTAACAATTTATTTCAATAGAAGAATCCCTAGTTTACTAATTTAGTGAACCTAGATTTACTTGATTGCAAAGAAAATTTAAATAGTAAAATCCTAATGAAAACAAAATAGATAGTAGTATTAGAAAGCAAAAAAGGTCAGGAAAATCTCAAGTGTTCCTTCAATAATGATGAGGCTCATGCCTTAGGGATTTAGGGGTCATGGCTTTCCTAAATGCTTTCCTAAGTGATTGTTGTCAGTCAAGGATAAATTTCATCTTATGCCTATGATTAGGTCAAAAGAAGCCTATAATCGAAGAAGTTGAAGATTCCTCAACCCCAATGACATTCCACATGAATTTTCTGAGCCCCTTAAAAGATTACAAAACACTACTTAAAAATTTCTATCCTCTTGGGATTTGATTCCACTATGCAATGGTTAGATGTCATAATCTTACAAAATACATTAACAATCTGGTTGGCCAGACTAGGAGCAAATGACGTTCATAGGTTAACCATTAACAAAATCCTTAAAAAGAAACAAGAAAAAGAAAATGAAAAAATATTTCAAAAAAATAATGATAAAATCCACTACCTCTAAATCATAGAGACACAAAGAAGAAATTAACCGTACATCATTGGGACCATAGAAAAGAAAATTTTGCAAAATTTCATTGCATAAAATTGAAACATTTTAAACTTAAAATAACTTGTTTTCTCCATAACAAAAACAACATTCATCTCATACAATTTTCTCTCACAACTCATAAGACAAGAAGGCAGAAAATCCCCTTAAGGGTTTCAACCTAAGGAACAAGAAGGCCTTAAGGGGAAGCACACAAAATCTTCCTCAACTCTACCTCCATGAGTCTTCTACTCTCCTCTGGTCCAAAAGTTTTTTTCAACAAGTCCCAAAAATTATTCTTTTAACAAAAACTCATATTTGGCATGTGAATTTTTTTCCAAAATTGATTTCCCATTCCATCGGCATGGTCATGCCAAAACTGGCATGGTCACACTATAGTGCTAAATAAGGCAAATGGTCACACCTGACTCTAGAATGGTCACGTTGCAAGTCTGCTGGTCTTGGCATGATTACACCTCTCTCATGATATGTGGCATTGTCGTGCTGGTTCCAGTCGTGGTCGTGCCACTTCAGGTCACTTTTTTGTTAGTTTTTTTCGGGGTCTTGGCATGATTACACCTCTTCTCATGATATGTGGCATTGTTGTGCTGGTTCCAGTCGTGGTCATGCCACTTCAGGTCACTTTTTTGTTAGTTTTTTTCGTTCTAAATTGCTAGTACTAAACACCTACAACTTACACAACATCAAGAAAAAGACTTTATCAAATGTAAATCTTTGATAAATACTTAAAAATGACATGTAAATGCAATTAAGCAATTAGGTAATATAACATAAAATTGACGCATGTCAATATCCCCAAACTTTCTGTTTCAGTTACTTTCAAATAATCTAATAACTCAGTTGAGATCCTAATAGAATAATAGGTACTCTTGTAAGGCTCTAAATTCTACAACTTGTTTATAAAATTGAATTGATAAGTTTAAATGTCATTTTAGGGTCATTTATCTTTAATGATTAATAGCTAGATCTTTCCCTTAATTCCATTTGTTACTGAGAAGAAAAAAATAAAGCCAGCATTAGAATCAGTAGCACCTGAAAAGTGATTTGAGATGTCATGTATAGAAATTTCTAGGACTGTAGATATTTTTTATCCTAGGATAGTTGCTTTGGGTGAGGGTCCTGTGACCCTTGGACCACTAAATCTTTATGATATTTATCCCTCTAGGAGTATTAATAAAATTATTAGTGATGTTGTTTATAACATATCTATTTCTGATGAATCTTTTTCAATTGACTCTGGTATTAATTCTAACAAGAGTGAAAATTTTGATAATTATAATAATCTTGATAATAATAGTTCTCAAGTCATAAAATAAGTACTGATGCAAGTGAAGATTAATATTATGATACTGGTGCCCCTATCCTTAATCGTAGGGGTATACCCATCAACATAGAATTAGAACTGTCAGAATTTGAAGAAATATAAGAAGAAATTCTTGAAACTGCAAAATGTTTTTTTGACAGTCCTGCAAATGAAAATCTAGAATTTAACCTATGAAGTAGCATAATACCTTAACCACAAAATGTGCCACAAGAGAAAATAATAGGAATCAGTGAAAATAACTTACCTATCACATCCCCACAAGATTTTCCCAGCCCAGATAAGTTTGCACAAGTAATCTTAAAAGTTGATTATAATGTTTTTATCTTATCTAAGGAAATTATTTGCTAAGCTTAGTATTTATCTTACCTTCATTTTATGCAAAGAAATGCAGGAATCATTAATTGGAGCATTACAAGAACATTAAAAATGGATGACTCATTTAATAAGTAATATTCTATAAGGAGAAGTAAATCCTATTAATGAGAATCCCAAATTAATGTTTACAAATGGTGATCTTTTGATGTAAACAACTAATCATAATCAACCATTATACATTTCTCTCAATATTGGAAGAATTAAGTTAACCAGAGTTTTGGTTGATTCATATGCATCTGTGAATATAATGAGTCTAAGAACACTTTTTTACCTTTATGTCGATGTATATGTTGACCTCACTTTTGGTTGAGGTCTAGAAATTTCTTTAGTAGCCTAGGTCTAGCCATAGGACTTTCCTACTGACTAGTCTTAGAAAACTAGAAAAGGTACCCTCACCATTAGAAACTCAAAACTCTTCTCTTTACTCAACTTGAAGTTCCACATATTCTCTAGCACCTCTAGCACTTAGTAGGTAAGATCATTATGAGGGAAATTAAGGAGAGTTCCTATAGGACTACTTGGCATAAAGATTGACCCTGGGTGTTGATTTGGAGCTAAGGTAATAAAGATTGATCCTGGGTGTTGATTTGGAGCTAAGGTACACCATACCCTCACCATACCCTAATTCTGGCTAAATGACCAAATCACATCAATTGGACTTATAACCATGTCAATTGGCCCAAAGAAATGTTGTATTTGCTTCATAGCAATATTTTACATCAAATTTGACCATAAATTTGCATTGGTAAAACCTTTTGATCATCTAATTTGGTTTAAATCCAAAACCCCAAATTAGCCCCAATATTGGCTAACACCCCAAATCTCAACAATTGAATGCCCTAAACCTCAAAT
>NW_018165284.1:123065-123885 GCF_001263595.1 Phalaenopsis equestris
TTGAGCTTGGTATGGTCAAATGAACCTTACCTTAACTCATCCTAGACTCTAGAGTTGAGTTTAAAACCAGCCACCAACCCATGGTTAAGCTTGATATTTATCTCATGGGTAAATTTTTTTTTTAATTTTTAAAGGGATAAACAGAAGGTTAAATCAGAGTACTTGCTATACCACATGTCAATACCCTATGGTGCCATTTTTACTGCTCATTATAAGCTTTAACCATGACCCAACCCTTGGTTAACCACTTTAACCCAAGCTAAAGCCAAAAACCGTGAGCCCCCATATGGCCAATACCCAAATTCAAGCCAAGAAGCCACCTCAGCCCAAATTGAGCTGAGAGCTCCTCTGCTTAACACCTAAGCAGTGGGGCTAACCTCTCAATTGGCCAGCCAAGCTTCCCCTTTATGATGGCTTTATTTCATAGTGGGGTTAACAACTCGAAGCAAAGGTATAACCTCACTCACTCTCCGGAGCCTTCGCGAGCTCTCCATTTATGATGGCTTTATTTCATAGTATGTTTACCATATAGATGTGTTCGTCTCTTCAAGACGAACAATTTAAAAAAAATCATCAAAATCCATTAAGAAACGAGAGAGATATTAAGGTTTTAAGTTGGACGGCTTTCGGTTAAGGCCATCGGGGACGATGAACGGATGCCGTCTATTCTCACGTGTATTGAATAGATGACGGAGATCAAGCCGGATAATCCTCTGGAAGGATACGGCGGGCCGCGTGGCAGCTGACTCAGAAGGCGACGTCGAATAGAAGCACGCCGCGTGGCTGTTCGACGGATCCGATGATCCAGTCAGCCCGTGGT
>NW_018165284.1:127407-144836 GCF_001263595.1 Phalaenopsis equestris
CCAGCATAATATAAACCCTATTTAATTCCTTATATTAAATAGGGGAACTTGTCGGCCAATACATTGGTTTCACAGACCAAACGAATGTCATAACTTTCTTTAGTTTATTTAATCGAGCCTCACCCTCAATTCTTATGTTCATCCTTCGGGATAGATACATGATTTGAGGTAAAGCGCTCTTTCATCTAAACTATGAAAATTATGGGGTCAGTTTGACTTCATCTTTTTCAAAACTAAAATTTAAAAAAAAAATGTCCTTCCGAAGCGGGCAACGGGATTTCAATTCCGATGACTGACGGCTTCTTACGGGCAAACCCCACACCAAAAATAGTGCCGACAGTATAGAAAGCTTCATCTAATAAGATACTTCTACGAGGATTCAATGAATAATGTGAAAGATTACTAGGTTCAGTAACTTTACTACTCAAATTCAGAGATTTCCAAACTAAAGCAAAAATCCACATCATCAATTCAAAAAGATATTTTAACAAAGTCCTTTGAAGACCTTGGCTTCATGAACATAGAATGGTACCAACAACTCTTTATTAACGTATCAAATATTATTATTATGTCATTGAACATTGTATCAAATGAGACCCACAACCGTTTACCATACACTAAGTTGGAATTTCTGAAGACGCGGCCTATTATGTTCTAAAGGATCAAGTTATCCTTTCTAGAGAGATATTTGTAACCAAAGGCTCAAAACAAGATTATAAAGAAATGAATATAAATGGAAAAAATAAAAAAAAGAAGGTATTATGATGAAAAAAATGGAAAAATGTAAAAACAGAAGAAAAATACAAAGAAGAACCTAACAATTCAATAATTCTCAATATTAAAAAAAGATTAAATTAGAAAATGTTACAAGATGGAACAAAACATAAAAAAAGAAACATTCCTATGTAAATAGACTTTGAATCCAGCTCAGAGGATGAGTCAAACACCGTAGGGCTGTCAGTTATTCATTGGAAAATATCTCTAGAGAAAGATAAAGCAAAAGAAGGACTAAGGGATGTGGAAGAAACCAAGTTTGAATCATCTGCATGTGAAAAGATCAACCATTATGTCCGCACTTCGACCTTGACTCTTTGTACTCCAAGATAGTCAATAGGTTGGAGGTTAGGCTATGCCTCAGATAGATGGATACTAGAAACATAAATTTTGGCAAGGGAATTCATCTACAAGTGTGGAAATAAAAATCTATGTTGAAGATAATATTAATGAACTAATGGATTTACCCTTTGATTGTTATTCATGTTGTGTACCAAAGTTAGCTAAATAGAAACTGATTCCTCACACCTGGTCTATATAACAACCTCATCATTTTGCAAACCTTTGGGAGGCTAAAGGTAAGAAAATTACACCCAGAGTTGGGCTTGGGTTTGCTACTATTAAAATACTGGATGATAACGACTATTGTATTACTATCACAGGTCATCTAAACCAAAAGAAACCTATCCAAAAATAAATCACTTTAGTGATGAATTTTGCTTAAAAATTTAGAATATTCAGATGAATTTACAATCAAAGATGCAACTCCTGAAAAGGAAGAATGAATCAAATCTATAGTTGACAAATTAAAAGAAGTGAATCTCAGAACTCAGGATAATCCCAAACCAACTTTTATAAGCTCTCTCTTAAATTAGAGGGAGGCTAACGACCTTATTAATTTGTTAAGTGAATAGAAATTTTTTTGCTTGGACTTATGAAGAAAAGCTAAGGTTGTCTCCTGCTGTAATAGTTATCGATTAAAGATCCAACCAAAGACATTTCCAGTTTTACAAATACCTTAAAAATGAGACTAGAAAACAAACTGTAGTTTATCACTGAAGTCAAGAAATATATCAATAATAATTTTATATAAGAAGAAAATTATCCAACATGATTGGTTAGTAAGGAAAAAGAATGGACAAATTTACATTTGTATAGATTTCAGAGACATGAATAAAGCATGTGCCAAACATGAATTTCCCCTACCATAATAGAATTAATGGTAAACATCGATTCTTCACATGTTATATTTTAATTTATGGATGGTTCTTCAGGTTACAACCAAATTAGGATGGCTTCTAAGGATGAGAAGCACACAACAGTTAGAACACCTATTGGAGCATTTTGTTATAAGGTCATGCCATTTGGTTTAAAGAATGCTGGTGCTACCAAACAACGAAACAAGAGTAAGATTTTTGATGAACTCATACACGAGCAGGTAAAATGCTATGTGAATGATTTAGTCATCAAAAAAGAAAAAAAAACCATTTATGTAACTTAAGAACTGTATTTCAAAAATTACATATTTATGATCTTAAGTTGAATCCTTAAAATGCACATTTGGCGTAACTTTTGGGAAATTTTTAGGATTTGTAATGCGACATTGTGAAACTGAGATAGATCCAGAGAAGATCAAGGTGATATTATAAATTCCATCCCATAAAACCTTAACTTAGTTAAGATCACCTTAGGGTAATTTGGTATATTTGAGACGCCTTATCTCTAATATTTCTGGAAAATGTCAACCATTCATTGCATTAACCAAGAAAAATACTAAATTTAATTTTGATGAAAAATTCCAACAGACGTTTGAAAACATAAAATAATATTTAACAACAACTCTTGTATTATCAGCCCATATTCTCAAGTGACCACTAATATTGTACATTGTTGCTATAGATGACTCTGTCAGTGCCTTATTAGCTCAAGTTAATGAGGAAGGGAAAGAAAACACAATATATTACTTGAGTCATCGATTGATACCAGCCAAAAATAACTATCCTCTAATTGAAAATCATTTTTTAGCATTAATATTTGCGGTCCAAAAGGTAAGAAAGTGCATGCTATCTCATAAAATAAATCTCATATCTATATTCAACCCACTGCAATACTTGATGACTCACCCGACACTATTTAGGAGATTAGTAAAATGGTCAGTGTTCTTATTGTAGTTCAATATAACCTACGTACCCTTACATTTCTTTAAGGGACAAGTTCTAGTAGACTTCCTTGCAGTAACCCGTGTTCTACAAAATCTTTTTCTATTAATGATCTTCCTGAAGAACAATTTTAAATGTTGAAGGGCAAGATGAACTATGTTGGGAACTTTATTTCGGTGGAGTTATCCTTTAGAAAAGATGTCAAATGACATGAAACTATTTTTGGCATAGCAGGGGTTGGGCAAATCTTCATTACTTCTGATTGAGGAATGTTAAGATTTGTATATCACCTGTGAGAAACGTGTACTAATAATGAAATAGAACATGAAGCTCTAATCACTAGTTTGCACTTATCAGTCACAATGGATATCAAAATGAAAATTATTTTTGGAGACTCAAAACTCGTGATTAAGCAACTTACTAGAAAATACTAAACATTAAAGCCTAAACTCTATCAGTATCATCAAGATAGCATCAAACTACTTGAATAAATATCAGATGTTAATCTATACAGAATACCTCATGGTGGTAACACCATTGCAGATGCTTTAGCAAAATTGGCTAAAGAGATGGTTCGTTTGGAAGAAGAATTCATTCCTATCAAAGTCCAAGGTGGCCAAGTTCTTTTCTTATTGATATGGATTATCTAAGTAAGTTAGACTTTGAGGGCAAGTCACTACAAGAGCACATAATGAAGAAAACTCAGATTGTAAATACCCTTCATTGAAGAATTCTCTGAAGGTAGACTCCTTAATGATAAATCCATCACTAATCAAATGAAGTCAAGAGCATTATATTTTGCCTCTTAAATGATAAAATTTACCGATGATCCCCTAATTGTATGTGGCTACGATGTTTAAGAAAATAAGAAACCCAGATGATAGTTAAAGAAGTGTACTCTACATTATGCGGTGCCCACCAATCTATTCTTAAGATGTAAAATTTTAAAGAAAGGGATATTACTAGCTCTTTGTTTTTTTAGATACAAAAAAATTAATTCAATATGTATATATATAATATTTTTTTAAAAGGGAATTTTTAATTTGAAAAAGTAAGACCAAACAGATCTTATAAATTCAATAGTTTAAATAACTGAGCACGATATTACAAGTATTGCTTCATCTCAATAGATGACAATATCACTCAATAATAGTCTCCATTATTTAGATCAGACTGCAAAATTTCCAGTAGATCATTTCTCTACCTAATATTAAGATTATTTAGGTTACCAATTCTTCTAGAGGCCCAAGGCCTTATAGTTAATTCCATCATAAGTGACCAAAATTGCTTAAGAAAACTATCGATTAAGATTTGGGTTTCATCTTCAAGAATTCAAAGTTTAGTTTTCATAAATGGTCATAAGAAAATCAAGTGGGAAGGCCCCGTTGTGGAAAAGTTATTTTGAAAACTAAACGAGTGAAAAGTAGAGAATGTTAAAGATTTTGAGGGGAACTTCAATGACTTTCTAAACTATGCTACTATTTGAATTTACATTTTGAAAATGATGTTATGCCCGTTGTGGAAAAGTTATTTTGAAAACTAAATGAGTGAAAAGTAGAGAATGTCAAAGATTTTGAGGGGAACTTGAATGACTTTCTAAACTATCCTACTATTTGAATTTACATTTTGAAAATGATGTTATTTTAAGTTTACTCCTTTCATTTTATTTTAATAATAGGACTTACATTGTGTAGTATATGATCAAAGCAGATAACCTAGGAAGATGAGAGGATTTACTTTGTACCAAATGAACAACCTCAAGATCCTAAAAAGAGTTAGGGATTATATCAGAGGACATATAATCATGTGTAAGTCTAAGAGAAAGTATGAGTATTTACATAATGCTCGACAAACAACCTGTAAATCTTAAGGGTTTATGTTGTTTAAGCTTATCAAAATTTTAGTTGAGAATCATTCTTTGCTCCAAGTTTTATACTTGATCGTCACCAGAAGATTGACCAATGCTCAGTCGCATAAGTGCCATATTTTGTGGAAAGAGAAGGGAAGAGAGAAACCATGCTTTCGGTAGCCTATCCTAGGTTATTTATTTTATTGTTGTGATTTTGTTTACATGAATTTGCTATGAGGCTCTAAGGATTGCTAAAAGTTTTTTCAAGAGAGTGTGTTGGCACATGGTTTCAACCAAACCATATGTCCTGCGTCCTCTACATTAGAGTTTCCTTTCCACTTGTCAGAAAAAAGTAAGTAAAATGAGAAGAGCATTATCATACAACCAAGCATCATACGACCAAGCACATCCCAACTGCCTTTGATATCATTTCAAAAGGGTTTAGTTTATGTGTTAAATGTTTAAGTATATGAAAGTTAAGTAAATGTTGAGTGTTCTTAATCTTTTATTTGAAGCATACTAAAACATAAGCATGCATACTTACATAGAGTTAGGTAGTAGACACAAGGATTTTAAAGTTTAGGATGGGCTCAACTTTAGGCTTTTGGCCATAATAATCCATTTTAGAGATTTCCACACGAAACTGGAGCATTGATGTGCATAAAAGAACCCCTGATAAAAGTTACAACCAATACAATCAAGGGAGGACAACTCCAAAACAAAACAAAAATGATTAACAAGTGGACATATAAAAAAACGTAACTCCCAAAATCTTCAATTTATCATGCATATAAGTGAATTAAATTTTGATTAGATCCACTAGCAACCACGTTTGATGGTAAATAATATATCAAAATCAGACACCTCAAAAATTATCTTCAGTCAAATAGTCTACAAGTGACTCAAATTTCGGGCTAGAGCGATGAGCTTCCCAAGAAAGAGGGCCAACTTTAAACTAGTTATTGATGAACTACAGCCTTAAACCCTCTCAAAGTCATTAAGTTAAGAGGAATAGTACTACTTTATTATCACGAGTATAGTAAAATATGCTTTACATCATCACCCTTATCACTAACACTTCCAATTTGTAAACCAGCACGATGATCCATAAAATACCACATTGATTTGAATACTTTTTGTTCCCTACTATTTAAATAGCCTATGGGTGAAGTCCTCACTCAATTTGGAAGTTCCATGGAGAAAGTACTTCACTTTGTGAGGATTTATTCCATCTAGTGGAACATGACCCTAAACCAGGGTTTTGCTTTCTTGGGCCTCATTAGGGCAAGCCTAAGCCGCTAACCCTTGGTTGGGATAGCTTAGGGTTTTGACCAGGTGAGGGCTTAAATTTACCCCAGTGGGCAAGACATGCTCTAGGTCACCCAAATCATTCCAAAACCCTAGAGACCTCAATGAATCCTAAGAAACAACTTGACCATGAAAATCACCTTCGGAGAATAGTCTACCTAATATAATCCCTAGCCTCACCAAAGACCTCCCTAACCCCACAAAACCATAAAAATAAACCTAAACCCTAATATGCCCTTTTGACTCTAAGATTTAGTGGCATCTTTGGGTGGTCAAAACCAATTAGGCTTACCCAAATTTTGGTTAAATCGTCACCAGCTGACTACACCTCCATCCAATTGAGCCTCACTGAATATGGTCATGACACCACACCATGTGGTGGACCCAATTCACCACAGTTCAATTTAACCCTATATTTTAAGTGAAGAGTGAGAGTTCTTTGAAAGATGTCATCTTGGGAGAGTGATTTGAAGAACAAGGAGTAAGCTGTGAAGAAGAAATTCATTAGTCAGAGTGCACAAGAGTAATGTAACGGTTTCCTAGTAGTTAGTATTGAAGGAATAGCGGAGAAAATGACTAAAATGTAGTTTGACATGGCTTCAATTAAAGCAAAAGTGATGGAAGTTAACACACATCTAGAGCATATGGGATGGTGACTTAAAATGCAATTTAGTCATATTAGTTTTGTGGAAGAAGCAGGCAAGGCTATGTATTTGAAAAATAAATGGATTGAAGAATAAATGGATTGAAGTGTATTTGAAAAATAAATGGATTGAAGAAGACTCAACCAGAGTTATTCACCACTGTTCGTTCTATCAGATTTACAGTCCAAATGCCCAAGGAGAGACTAATGATGGGCGAGGATTTGTTCCACGAGAAGGAGACTGGAATTAATTCCTCGTTTTAATGTTTGTGTTGATTAGTGTTTGTTTGTTAATGTTAAGTTTGTTTAATGTGTTTTTAATATTATGATTGTTTAGTGTTTGTGTTAGGAACTATCTCATCTAAGATACTTTGGATTGATAGTGTATGCATTAAAAATATTTTTAATTATTTGTGAATTAGGATAAGTGTTTGTTTGTGTGAAATTTTGTGTTATTTTGAGTTGAATCAAATTAGTTAAGATTAATGAATTTTGAGGTAGAGGAGAGTTAGATGGGAATAAAAGAGATATTAAAGATTTATAAAACCATTTCGGAGTGATGAATTAGGCTAGAAGTGCATGTTGCTTAAAACCAAAAATGGTGATGAATTAGGCTGGAAGTGCATGTTGCTTAAAACCAAAAATGTTAAATTGGTGCACTGGGGCTTAAGCGCCAAGACCCCGCGCTTAATGGCAGGCTAGCCCGAAAGATTGGTGCCCAAGCACTGAACCATTTGTGCTTAAGCGTTGGTTCACGTAAATCAGTTCGCGAACAAATTAAAGTGAATTTTGAGAGAGTTAGGGCATCATCTTAAGTGAGTTCACGTAAATCAGTTCGCGAACAAATTAAATTGAATTTTGAGAGAGTTAGGGCATCATCTTAAGTGAAGATTTCTTAGTGTTTTCAAGCAAAATTTGTTAAATTTGATCTTGTTGAGGTAAGAGCTTCACTTCTATGTAAAATATTTTATTTTCACCATGTATTTTTAGCACATTATGGATTTGACCGAAAATCACTATTCATGATAAAAATTTAAGAAAAATATATTGAAAATACATAGAAATGGTAGTTTAAGCTTTTAAAAGTTGAGTTTAATGATTTAGAGTTGAATTTGAGATATTTTGTGAATTTTAGATGATTTTCAAAAATGACCCCAAGGATGAAGAGGAGCAAGGGAAAAGCTCAATTCAATTCAAACAAATTTGTTAGTTCATGAGCTTAGGATCGATAAAGTGATGCATTGCAGTCAAGAAAATTGATCTCTAAGTAATGTTTCAAGAGTCCAGGTGGAGCAGTAGAGGATGTGATTGTTCGCCGATAGTGGGAGATTTACTGTTGTTTTTCTATTGTGGTCGTTATCTCTATTGTTCGAGAGATCTATGAAAATCTCCCCGAGGCTGAAGAAGAAGGATTCATTGTTAGAGGGAAACAAGTACCTTTTTCAATGGCGGTAATAAATCAGTTATATCAATTGCCCACTTGTAGATTACACTTTTATTCAAACAATAGAGCAACCTTGAGCTATTATATTCAACAATTCAAGCCCATCAATACTGGAGCACTAATTTATGATGTTAACACTTGTTTTGCTATCATTTTTACTACAACAGGTTTGGTATTCACATCCTTGATCTTTTCATTATGCAAGCAGGCAGATGTTAGATTTGAGAGCTGGGAGGAGATACTATGGCCACTCAAGCCCATTACTAGTGTCAATGTGAAGTATTATTTACATCATTTGATTTTTGGCTGGAGAGGTGGATTTTCTAGCAGTTTAGGTGCCTCTACATCTTGAGCTTCTACTTCATGTGCTTTGATCCTGGTCCAATTATTTCAAAGGACATTGGACAACATCAACTATACTTCTGATGTTGGATTTGATCCTGGTCCAATTATTTTAAAGGACATTGGACAACATCAACTATACTTCTGATGAGGTATTGAACTTGGAAAATTTTGAAGATCATATAGATGGATATATGAGGATACATAGTGATTATGAGGAAAAACTCCACTCATGTATGGAAAAATTCATGAGAGGTGACCAGAGTGTAGTTTTCCCTTAATATCCATAATATCCATCATATGAGTATGCAACTGTTTTGCATATTGATGAGAGTGATGCTGATGAGGAGGAGGATGACTAGACTGAGTTTTATAGTTTAGTTTTATTTATTTTTGTTTCTGTTGTGAAATTTTTGTGGTAGATTTATAATGCATTGTTGTTTTGTTCTGAGTTATTCTTGTTGAGACTATTAGTTTTGTTTGTGTTTTGTTTTGTCAGACACTGCTGTGATGTATTTATGTTTTTATGTGTAGTTTTTTTTTATTTTTGTGGCAGTAATTTTGTTAACTGTGTTGTTTAGTGTATTTATTTTGTTTGCATTGAACTTAATCCTAAATCTTAGGAAGGTTTAGAATATTACTAATTTTCACTTAATAACTTCATGATTTAAATATTAAATTTACTACCAGATACTTTCCTTATGTTGCAGTTGTGAATGTTTGTTAGTGTGTTTGTTTTCTTTTATGTTATCCACTGCATAGAAGTCTAATGAATCTCTATATGTTAAGCAAATTAAAATTTGATCAATTTAATTTTTAATCTTGTTTTTAATTTTTGTAGTGGTATATTTATGAAGTAAAAATTCTTGCAAGCACTTGCTTATATATATATGATGCTAAAATATTTTATCTTAGTAAAAAATTAAGTTTGGGGGGGGGATTAGAAATTTTCAAATAACTTGAAATTTATTTCTTCCTAAATGTACTTCAAATAAATTTGATTTTGATTTGAAGAAAATGATTATGTTTATGATGTTATATTAGGGAAGTAAAATTTTGAATATAGAAATGAGTAAGAGAATTTAGTTGAAATGTATAGTAATGAAGAAAAACTTAAATTTAAATGAAGAAAAACTTAAATTTAACCATTTTTAGTGTCGAAATGATAAATATTGTGTAACTATCTTTAGTAGGAGAAGTTGTATTTTTTAAAAACATAGAAGGACTAGACATTTATTTTCAAAACTTAAATTTCTTTTATTGGAAGTAATTTTCAAAACTATTATTATATTTTTAAGTAAACGAAATATATCAACTCTTTGCTTTAGGAAAGAAAGAGTGCAATTTAAAATCATTCAAGGCCTATCCAGATACAGTAATCCTTACCCGAAAAAAAAGTTGAAAATGGTAGAAGAAGCTTGAGAATTCGTACCTAATCAAAAATTGGTTCCAGATCTGATCTTTTTAAAGTATAAGACTTGAGAAACTCTTAAGCTTAAGATATAATATAGTGAGCATAACTATTCTTAATAAATTTTTTTAAGTTGAGAGGATAGAATGCCTAAACTCTATATTTGGAGAATTTACAATATTTCTAAACTAGATAATAACTCATAATTTCAAACTTCTTTACATTAAAAATTTCTAAAGTCTAAGTTGATCTATATACTAATATTTTTTCTAAATTGGACTACTATATTTTAACATCAAAATTTTAGAAAGAAACTCATTTACATAATCTAATTATTTGGTTTTAAAGGATTGGAGTGTCACTTGAGGACAAATAACATTTTATGTTTGGGGGATTTTGATTTACCTAAAATATATAGTCTTTATGTACACATTTTTTTACTTATTTTTGAGATATTTCACTTTAATGAAAAATATTTGTGTGTTTTTCTTTTAGGTGCAATCAAATGGATGAAAAATTGTGAAATGAGTGAAAAATGATCAAATTTGGAGCGAAAATGAAATAGGTGTGAAAATGAACTGAGGCGTTTAAGTGCCAAGGACTGGCGCTTACGCGCCAGTTAAATAGAGAGAGCCACGCCTAAGCACTAACCTAAGTGCTAGGTACCCTGTGTTTAAGCATCAGAAGTAGTTATTTGTTGATTCATTGAATTTGGATAAATTTTTGAAGAGGTGTTTGAAACAATCCTTGGTGAAAACATGTGAAATAGTTAATGAAATGAAAATTCATTCAATTGGCTTTTGAAATGAGGCAACTTCCATAAGATTCATTGAATGGGGATACATTTTGAAGAGACACCAAGGCACTTTTTGGAAAATTATAAAGGAAGACTTGGATTGAAGAGGGAGCTTACACAAAATCCAGAGCCAACCACCACAAGCCATCGTCGCCGCCCATCGCCGGCGCTGCCGCCCACTTTTTTATTTATTTTATGTATTAGTTTATATTGTAAGTGAAGGAAGTGATTCAAATGAACTTCAAGAATTTGGTGGAGAGAATTTTGAGATAAGTTTTTATATTTGTGACTACATTTGGTTTTAACTTAAACTTCTTATTTATGTGCACGATTTCTACTTTCAAACTCAAGTGTGGTTATGTTTTCTTCATTAATTCTGAGTAGTTTTCTTTATCTTTTTCCTTAAAATGATAAGTGATTAAGTATTGGATGGAAATTGTGTGAAATATTAGTCTCTAATGTTGGAAGAAGTTGTGAAAATTTTAAACCTTGTACTTCAATTCTAATGTTGGGAGAAGTTGTGAAAATTTTAAACCTTGTACTTCAATTACTTCTTGATTTGGCCAATTAAGATTTTAATACCTGTTGTGAGAACATGTAATATCTGAGACGGTATTATCTCAATTAACAAATGGTAAGAGTCACATTTGATTTCATGGATGAGAATGTAGTTCATGGGTTTGAGTGCAAATAAGTAGGAAATAATCTTTGAAGGGTATATAGAATTAGTGGATTTTAGAGTAACAGGCTAAACCCAACAATTTGATTTATAGTTTTAGGAATTTTTAGATTTTGATGCGAGATGTTAGCCCCCAAGTAGAGGGAGAAGAGGGAACTCTAGAGTGAGAGCTAGACTCTAGAAGATAATTCTAAGTTTTTTTTTATCTAAAGTAAAGAAAATTGTTTTTGAAGTATTAAAAATTTTAGAGTTTCATGTAAGAAGAAAAAAACATCTTGTTGACCTCACCTTTGGTTGAGGACTAGTTCTTCCTCTTTAGTAGCCTAGAGTCTAGCCATAGGACTTTCCTGTTGACTATTCCTAGAAAACTAGAAAAGGAACCCTCACCCATTAGAAATTCCACCCTCTTCCTTGCTAAACTTGAAGCTCTACATATTAGTCCTAACCATTAGAACTTAGCAGGTGGGTTCATTATGAGGGAGCTCAAGGAGAGTTTGCATAGGACTGCTTGACCTTAGGGTTGACCCTGAGAGTTGGTCTAGAGTTAAGGTACTCACCTCACTCACAATCACTCACAAAGACAAACCCAAAAAATTTCTTGACTTTGATACCTTAATCCTTTGGGAGACTCATGTAGATGGTCCCCTAAACCAACTGGCCCTAAGCTAGGGTTTAGCTAAGAACAGCACATAGAGGACCCAAATGGGGTTTTGTCGGCACTATTTTTGGTGTGGGGTTTGCCCGTATCCAATTCTACCAAAATACTCAACTTGTCCTTTTTCCACTAAACTCCCCCAAATTACCTAAGTACCCTTAAAACCCTAAATTTGGCCAAAATTCCTGAATTTACCCAAAAATCCCAAATTTGTTCAAAAATCATTTCAAACCTTTTAAAAACATCCAAATTATGCAAAACCACCAAAAAATTGCCAAATTACCAAAATGCCCCCTCCCAAAAATCCAAAAATTTCCAAAACCTTCCAAATATTCCCAATTTCATTTTTCTTAACTATCACATGTCCTAATTTGACCATTTTGACCAAAACCCCCAAATTACCTTTAAAGGCCCAATTTCCCTAAATTCACCCCAAATGTTCATCAATTTGGTCCTAATCTCCCCAAATTTAAATTCTAAACTCAAATTCACTTTCCATATGACCAATATAAACTAAATCCAAGCTCAATTGGGCCATGCTTTGAGTGCAATTTTGATCTAAGTCAAAACCCCAACTCTGGCTCTATGACTTAGTTTCACCAAATTGAACCCCATGGCCTATTCCATTGGTCTCAATTTGAATCCTAAACTCTTAATAACACTCCTAAACATCAAACCTAACCTTCAATTGGCCTTGGTGAGCCTCAATTTCATTTAATTTTCACCCAAATCCAAAAATCCCCAATTTTGCCTTAAATTGTCCATGTCCCAAAATTCTACCAAATTGATTGCCTTAGCCCCAAAATTTCCACTCCATTTCTTCATAAAAAATCTTCATAACATATCCCTTGATCATTTGGACCATTTAATTGAGACAAATTCCAAGCCTAGCCCAACCTAAGTTAGACCCATGTCTAGCCCAACATGCCCAAATTGACCAAATTTCAAAAATCCTTCAAATTGACCTACCAATTGAACTCAAATCACTTCAACCCTTCATAAAAAATCTTCATTAAAATAATCTACACAATGTTGATCAATCATAAATGGATACATATCAAATAAGAAATTCATGGCTAACTTAACCCAATCCCACTTTAAGCCAAATTTACCTACATGGACCCCTTCACCAAAAGTTGATCGAATCTAGCCAAATTGGTCAAGGTAAAGACACTACAGCCAAATTTTGGACCATGCAACCACCCAAATGAGCCATAGACTAAAGGATCCCCAAATCAAGGGATTTATTTAAAAAATTTTTTAAGCTTAAGGGATTTTTTCCAAAACTAAACACCTGCCCAAATAAATTGTTGTGACAGATTCCCTTGGCTCACCTGACCTTCTGGCCACCTCCCCTATCCTTGTCGACCAGCCTAGTCACCGTAGGAGCCAAAATCGTGAGCCACCCTCAAGAAATCCAAACCCATTTCAAACCTAGAGGCCAGCTCATCCCATTTTAAATTTAGAGCTTCTCTGCTCTCCACATAAGCATCATTTTACACCCCTCAATTGGCCCATAGAGGCACCCTAAGCCATTTTTATAGAACCTCCACCTCCATGGCAATGGAAGGTGTGCTGAAACTTTCTTAAGGATAGCCTCTAAACTTACTCCCTGAGCTTCCTTAAGACATCCACAGTGCAATCCAACCACTCCATTGCCCTAATTCCCTCTGCCAGAGTTCAATTTTGGAGCTCAAATCCTTGCTGGAGACAGGAGATTCTCCACCACACCTCCATAGTGCACCAAATCCAAATTAAACTCAACCACACCATCACCACACTGAACTAAGACAAAGCCCTATCAAATTTCCCTCATACAGAGCCTCTAAGATAGCTCAAGACTAACACCCAAATCCGGCCTTGATTGAATTCGGCTAGAACTTTCACCGCGACCTGAGGCTCAATCCTTAGCCTCCTTGGACCTCCAACAATGTGTCGAGCACCTCTGATTGAAGCTTACCTTCTCAGAGCAAAGGTATTGAACTTCCCCTCTTCCTTAGCCTATTTTGATTCTTTATTTGATTTGGGTTAGTTTAATGACATGTTTACCGTATGGATACGTTCGTCACACTTAGAATAGTCCATAGGATCAAACCCAAGGTCATTTGCTGGAGAAATGAGTGAGATCTTAGGTAGTTGGCTTAATTGTTCTTTTGTTAAATTGGGAGATTGAACGATGGGACGATGACAAGGAGCCGTCTGATCGTGCGCTTATCTTATCAACGAAAGAGATCTAGCTGGATGAACTCTCGGTGCGTGAACCGCGGGCCGTGTGGCATGCCAAGGTGAAAAGCTCAATGAATGGGAGTGCGTCGCATTGTCGTTCGGAGCGACCTAGGATGAGGTGGCGCCCCACATTTTATTAGATAAATAAGGAATTGAATAAATCAGAAAATGATCCCTAAAGGACGATGACAAGGAGCCGTCTGATCGCGCGTTTATCTTATCAACGGAATAGATCTAGCTGGATGAACCCTCGGTGCGTGAACTGCGGGCCGTGTGGCATGCCAAGGTGAAAAGCTCAATGAATGGGAGTGCGTCGCGTTGTCGTTCGGAGCGACCTAGGATGAGGTGGCGCCCCACATTTTATTAGATAAATAGGGAATTAAATAAATCAGAAAATGATCCCTAACTTCAAAAATTCATATCTTGGTGTATAAAAATCACAAAAATAAAATAAAAATATCCTTTTGCTCAGTGAACAGAGGAGAACAATAAAAAAATAATCTGAAGTTTATGTGATGCATATTTAATTTTTAATTAATTAGACACTATTTTGAGTCTTTTGATTCTCCATGCATGTTGACATTTCACCATGGCTTGAAATTTTGGCATGTTGTTGCCTCTGTCTTAAGTAACACTTTCTGATTTTTCCAAGTTAGATGAGATCTCTAGAAAGAGATCCATTTTTTTCAAGTTTTTATCTATTATTTGCATAAATTAATCATAATAATTAGCAAGTTGCTAGAAAATTTCAAGAAAATTTTAGAAGGTTTATTATGGTCAGACAAACCTTTCGAAAATGTTTCATGATCTAAGTTATTAAGAATGTACCTAATTTTCATAAACTCTAAAATGCAATGAAAATTAATTTTGGGAAACACAAATATCTAAATGAGTTAGTTTTTAATCTCCACTATAATTGAATGTAATTTGAAGTTCAGAGAGCTCCCCATAAAAATGTAAATATATTTTGAGCTCATTTAAGAACTCAAAATGATTTTTTAAGTTAAATGTCATTTTTAACACTAAAATGATTTTTAACAATTAAAATATAACTAAAATAATTAAAAAAGTTGGTTTTGGGAGTTCTCTATGATCAGAGGAGTTTTCTAAAAATAAATTTGTAATTAACATAAAAATTCCATTTTTAAGCCTTTCCTTAATATTTAAATAGTTAAAAAAATGATAAAAATCACAAAAATAATAAAATTCATGAAAATGTTCTAAATTATTTTTTAAGCACTTAAGAATAATTGGAATATTTTTGCTGATTTTCTAAGTGAAGATATTGAATTTTGAAGCTTAAAATAATTTTTAAAGGCTAAAAATGTTTTTTAACTAAAATAATTATAATAATTCAAAGAAAAATAAAAAAAAATGTGAAATTTGCTTTTCTAGGTTCCTTGACCTCAGAGAGATTTAATAAAAATGTGAAATTTAATTTTCCATATTTAAAATATTTTATAATTAATAAATACTCCAGAACTTGAAATAATTCTAATATATCCAATAAAACTCAAAAAATAATGAAATTTGGTTCTAATGATTCTCTAGTCTAAGTCCACCTCTAGCAAAAATTTCAATAGATTACACTTTACCTTGGTCAAGTTAGGGAATTCTCTTTAAAAAATCATATTTCTTGCATATAAATAAATATATAAATTAAATTAAAATTTGAAAAATCACATTTTCTCATCTGATGTCTTAATTGACCCATGAGTGAGGTAAGATTAAAATTCAAAAGTCATTTGAATTAAATTTGATGAATTATGAAGTATTAGAGTCTTATGGGCAAAAGTGTAATTTTATAAATTTAGCCTTAATTAACATTAAGCTTAATTCAAGAAAGTGAAATGGGTAACCATTAACCCCAATCAACATATTTGAATGATTGAAACACAAGGAGATTAATTAGTAGAAACTATTCTCACTTTTATTAATTAAAGGATAAACTTGTAATTTCCTTAAATTATTAAAATTTGGAAGTCTAGTCAATTAAATGTTCCAAGACTTAGGGGTACGATTTTGGGTGTTGATAACTCAATAATTTAACACTCCTATTTGATGTTGAAATAACTTTAAAAAATGAATCATCATCACTTAAAATTCAATCTCTTTCAAAATATAACTAAGACATCTATCAAAAGTCTAAAGGGCTTAGTAGTGACCTAGGCTAAATCAAATTTGGTTAAAAGAAGATTAGAAAAGTGAACATAATTAAAAATTGAACATCTTTAAAAACACTACAAGCCCAAATTAAAAATTTGGCTAACTGTCTTCACAACATTAACTTGCCCCTTTAAGGATCTTCACCCACTTAATACTCAAATTAAATTATATGTGATAATTACCCTAATCTTAGGAAAAATTGAAATATCAATGTTCATTGAGCATTAAATGTATTTACAGGATGGGTTATTAAGCAACATAATAAGTTTAAAAAGAGCTCGAGACTTTTCACCAAGAAGTGAAAGGAAAGCATGGACCAGCTTCTTTCTCTAGATCTGTTGGATACCTTAGAGGTCTATTAAACTTAATATGTTTTGATTAACAAAAATCATTCTTAATCAAATTAATAGGGACCCACCAAGATATGACCTAGGGTTGGGTAGATCCCGCCAGGTACGTTTTTTATAGTTTACAGTGTCGTCTTTCTTGTACTTTCATAGTGTACTTTTTATGCTTACAAAACTTGCATGCTAAACAACAATGTCACCCTGCATGAAAACAAAAACTGCTAGGATAGCCACAAAACCAAAACCAATCCAAAATTAAAATCAACCAAAATAAAAATCACCTCCACAACATTCAAAATATAAAACAACTCAAAATTTAATCACAAACATTACAAAACCACAACTACAACTAAATTAAAGTGTCTCTATCAGAAGATTGGGAATCCCTCGGAGGGCATAACCAACGATTGCAAACGAGGCTTCCCACGATCTAAATGAAAATACGGAACTCATTAAGTTGAGTTTAGTAAAGACATTTGGACTAAGTGAATCTAATAGAAAATAGTGGTGCTGAAACGAGGGAACCGTCGGATCCTAATCGGTGTCACTCTAATCAACTTTAACATGCCCCAATAAATTTTTAAAGAGCTACAATCATAGAGCCACCTGATTTAACATCATAACTTGACA
>NW_018165285.1:0-18518 GCF_001263595.1 Phalaenopsis equestris
AACAGTTGAAGAATCTGACAAAATGCATCTGCAAACAAATAAATAAATAAAAAGTTAGGTTAACTAATTATTACTAACAATTCTTTAACAAAACGAGTATTAATTAATTACAAAAATTAATACGAAAATGACATGGGTATTTGACACACATGATGCTTTAATAATTCATTTACACATTTCATGCACCTTATCTATGTCAATGGTTTAAAAGGCATGCATGTAGATGAAAATATAAAATTTTAGATATTAGAGTTGTAATTACATTTAAGAGTTGTGCTGTATGTATGTAATTGCCCCAATTTTTTTTTATTTGCGAAAAAAATATATATATATATATTTTTAGTTTATTGATTGTTGTCTACTAAAATAGAAAATAATTTATAATAATATTATATTTAACTATGGGGGTCCTCTCCATGCGTATTAATATTATGAATAATTCCGGACACCTGACGTACCTCTACATGGGTGCAAGTTATTCCTGAGTTATTTTCAGGTTATTTCTGGGTTATTTTTAATCCCGAAATAATTTGGATTATTTCTGGATTATGGAAAATAACTCAAATGAATACCCTGAGCCGCACATAGAGTTACGTCAGGGGTCCGCACAGAAAAATTTTTGCCTCTCCTAAGGGCGTATGTGAGCAAAGCCACCTCATAAGCCAGATTAAGCTCGACTCAAAAAATGGCTCATGAGCTAAGCTCAATGAGCTAACAAGCCGAGCTCAAATCAGATCTAACTAAACGAAACACGTCAGCTGAGTGAGCTTATTTATTGAAATGCATATTAATATAAAATAAACTAAAAAAAAATAAAATTTTAAGATTTTTGTCATTAATTTTTTTTAAAAAAAATTATATAATCTCTTCATTGCCCATTCCATAAATAATTTTGCTTATAACAATAAATTAAATTCATATTTATTTTTTTCATACTACACAGATGGACATGAAGTAGTAGTCTTAAGCTACAGTTTGAGCTCGAACTCGATAATTAATCAACCTCAAGTCGAGTTGCACGAGCTCGACTGGACTCACAACAACCAACATGACAAAAGGATGCTACATCTAGCCATAATTCAGAAAAATTTAAATAAAAAAACTAATATTAATTAATTTCCTAGAACAGGAACCATATAAAATCTAATATTTCTCTAATTTTAAGATCTGCATCAAAATATTAAAAAAGATAAATAAAAAGAGAGGGGGTTTATTTAATCTGCACCTTCCAGTATTTTTTGACTTGGTTTTCGATGAAAGCCCCGTTCTCATAGGCGAGCTTCGCCGCCATCATCGAGAGGCAGAAGGGATTGATGTCCAGCCCTGGAATCGGCTCTATCGAAGTATAATCGCTCAGAAAAATGCTCCTAAATAGCTCATATCGTCCATCAATGTGACAGATAATAGATCTGAAATTAGCCGCGTGCCTTCTCGGAATCACCACAGAAACTGCATCCAACAATAACAACAACCAAGCAATCAATCAGAAGAAGATGCAATACCGACTAAAACCTAAAGGAAATGGTAAGAAAAAGAAGAAGGGAGTGATCAAAGTGGACATGTGAGCAAGCGGGGAAGGATGCCGAAGAATCCGCCGTTGAGGGAGAAGAAGTTGAGGAAAAACTCGACGAGATGTCCGAACCAGAGAAGGGGGGAGCTGATGATGGAGAGAAGCTTCTGGATGAGGAGGGTGAGAGCGATGACCCAATCGATCGGGGCCTCGTCGAGCTCTGAGCTGACGCCGGGCTTGTGCTCGGCGAATTTGCTGCGAGTTAATCGACGGCGAAGCACGAGATGGCTGGCGATGTCGCGATACCTGGCCTGATCGTGGCGAAGGATCATGTGCTCGTCTGGGGCCGCCATGGCTGCCGAGTGAGTGAGAAGGGAAGAGAGGGGTTTTGACGGAGGGTTCACCGCTACTGCATATTGTCTTTATAGCGGGGAGAAATTTGCAGTAAGACATTTATCATTTGCCAAAAAATTAAAATAAAAAATAAAAGGGGGGTATTTACATATATTATACATACTAAAATATTTTATTTATTTGCATATTTATACAAATAAAAATTATTTTTTTAATAATTTAAATAACATTTAAATTTTTAACATCATAGTTATATAAATAACACTTATATTGGCAAATTAAAATTCTCTATTAAGAATATAGTAAATTAAATAATTTTTTTAATAAAAGTGCATTAGAAAAGACGTAACATCTATTATTATGCATTTATGTATCTCGCACTTAAATCTTGATATTTACAAAAAATACCCTTCTTATGAATGAAAAGATGAATTTTATTATGGAGAAGTGTAACTCAAAAAAAATATCCTAAGATAATATGACATATTTTATTAGTTTTCACACGAAAGATTTTATTATGATAGTGAAAGGTTGATATTTTGTTTTTGAATGAACATAAAACACGTGTATAAATAAAATAAGAGTTTCACTAAGAGATGTTGAAATCTTGACCTGAAAAATTCAAAAAAAGTAATGACACGATCAAATTTAGTTGAAATGATTTTGCTAATGTGCGTTATATATTAGGAATAATTTCCTTACCCAATATGATGGAGGTATTGACATGGAAAAAGCAAAATATACTCCATGATGAAAAGTAGAGTATGGAGGTCGGGAAGTTGTCTTCTAGACATTGTTTATGATGTATTCAATCAAATCTTATTTGAAGAGATGAGTCAAGTGACCTAGAAGAGCATCATATTCTTTATGTGAATAACATGCTTCAATGATTTTAGTGATCATGAGCATGTGCATCATTATTATTTATGATGATGAGTGATGGGGATAAAAAGTATCTATATTGGTTTTAACGACCTGCATCAATCTAATAAAGATGTCATATGTCAACACGTGCATCAATATTAGAGGTAATGACTTGTGTTGATGGTGCACATCAATGTTATAAATGATGGCATGCATCAATAATGCAAGAGATAATCGGAAAAAAGGTTAGTGAATGTCGACATTGATGCCAAAGTTGTATAAAGACCTAATAAAGAAGGGCATTCAACAACACACATCAAGTTTAGAACCAATGATAAGCCTTTTATATTCCTAGTCTCGCTTTGACAAGCCTTAGAGCCTTCTTATACAAATATTGATGGACTTTCTCTAAATTTTTAGTTACATATGATGTAAATACTATCAAAATTCAAAACACTTGACTCTTTTGATTATGATGTGTTTTTTTGGTGTCCGAGTGTTTTAATTTTGACAGAGTTGAGCAACATTGAACTTGTTAGATTCTATGTTTTATCATATGAGTCAAACTATTGTAGTCATCTTTCACTTATTGTATCAAGCTTGCTTAGGTATTTTTTGTGCTTTATGTATGGAAGTTGATTTCATACTACTTGCCCCCAAATGGTGCAAAAAAATATTCAAAGCCTTAAATTAAACATAGCCCAATTAGCGCATTGCATTAGTGCATTGTCACACTAGAAGCTAAATAACATCAAGCTCTTCTAAGCCTATAGCCTCTTCAAGTTTTTTGGCTTCAAATACGTAGACGTCTTTTGAGGTTTATGTCTTTTAAGAATTGTGGCTTTTTGAGGCTTATAGTATACATGTACATTCCGAGATCTGCAACTTTCAAAAATTATTTATATAAATATTACTTATACCTTCTAAAGCTTGTATTCTTCTGAGATTTTTAATGTACATGTACTTTTTGAGCCTTATAGTCTTCTAAAACTTTTAATGAACATATACCTTCTAAGATTTTTAACCTTATGAGATTTTTAATATACATATATCTTCTGAGGCTCTGAGTGGAGACTCTACCGACTACTTACTCTGATGGAGTTTTTCTAATGAGGACTCTGTCAATTATTAGTCTCTCAATAAAAATTGTCTCCTCATAAGTCATCATCATCATCGACAACTATCATCATAATAAAAAATAATCCTCGTGTTTCTATGATTGATCCCCCTTTTATAAAACGATTGATCAAAAAAACTTTCAATGTCTAATTAAAACAAATTTACTTTAATCCTAAAGATTATTCTTACAATATTAGATCCTTTTTTTTTTTTTTGCAAACAAAAATATTATTTATATTTATTCTATTTGATAAAATAATAATAATATTTGACAAGTTTTTCCTCCATGACAAAAAATATTTGAATGCAAAATAAAAATATTTCTCGATAGGATTGAAATTTCCATAAGAGCAACATAATAATAATAATAATAACGAAAAATAAATAAATCAAACAAATAACAAAAACCAAGCACGTTTTACACATGAGATGACAGTGGGCCCATGGCACGCCATATCCGCCAATCATTCACTTCCATTCATTTAAGATATGGCGTGGCCTTGCTTCCTCCCCAATATAATAATAATAATATTTACACATAAATCTATCGAAATATTGGTATTTATAAATTAAATATCAAAATGATTTAAGCTGTTAAAAATCTTATAAAAATGAAAATTTTGATTATTTGAGGGAGAATTTGAAAAAAAAAAAAAAAGATGAAAGTGAGTGGTAGGTTTGTAAATACAAAGTTTCGGGTGATCTGTATGTAATTGTCTCAAACAAAAAAATTTAAAAAATAAAATAAAATCTATTAAATTATAAATATAATTGATACGTAATGTAGTTTGATTTGTGCATCTCAGCTCTAGTTTAACGGAATTTGATAAAAATAAGATCAAAATTAAATGAAAGTATTGAAAAAAAAAGAGTGATCAAATTTAATTATATATGGTACGCCATTAACGAATTTTCATCATTTGGTATGACTCTCGAGTCATAACACGAATCTCGAGATGATATTTTAAATAAGAAACATTCAATTCTTGATAAAAAAGTCATTCAGAGTTCTGATTTTAGCAAACTTATAGTCAAGCTGGCCGGCTCGATGAGACGGACCTAATGATATGAAAACTAGCTCAATTCGAGTCAAGTCAAGCCCAGATTAAGTCACTCGCCCAGCACCCCCCCCCCCCGCCGACGCCCACTGCCGACCTCCGTTGATCACCGTCTACCGTCGTCGAACATCGCCGACCTCCGTTGACCTTCAACAACTGCTGTCGACCATCGCTAACCATCATTAATAACCACCAACCAGACACTGTCAGTTGAAGCTGTAGTCTGAAAAGTATAGTTACACTCTCCCGTCGTGGGACAAGAGATTTTTGTAATCATCAATAAATATTAAATTTTTGCAACTGGGCCAGACTTCGTACTAGCATTTGCATAAATAATACATAATTTTTATTTATTTACATATCTCACACTTAAATTTTCATATTTACACACAAAACTTAATTCGTTATTCTCACATAAAAATGACAGTTTTATTAATCTCTTAAAGTAAAAAATATATTGGCATGCATGAGTTCAAAGAACCAAAATTTAATGTAAATATAAAAGTTTAGGGGTGTGATATGTAAATAGATAAGAGTTGTGTGTTAGGTATGTAAATATTCCATAAATTATTTACTTTAACAATTTTTTTTAAATATTAAAAATTAATCAAATCTATTAAATATATTTGAATTTTCTAAATTAATTAATGCAGATCTATAATTATCAAGCTTAAAAACAAAGAACTCGGTTTGGAAAAGGCCTCCTAATCACACTTTAAGTAAGCCTGTGGGCCCATAACTCGATGTTATAAAAACGTTCACGCGGGCCGAAGCCCATGTGAGCTAGTCAAGACGCTGAACAAAACCAAAAAAAAGTACCTAAAGGAATAATTGTACTAAACAAAGCATTTTATAGTAGTTTTAGGAATTCAAATGTTACATTGGATAAATTTTAGATACATCATATGAAGAAATTGTGATGTCATTTAGGTCTGTTTTGGAGCAGCTGTGTCTATCAACTATGAAGCTGTATTTGCATAAAAAAAAAGTTGTTCGAAAAACTGCGGTGACTATTATAATATTTTTTATAAATATCGTATCAAAAATTTCCATCAGTCACCACATGCAGTCAAATCTGGCGGTGAAACACAGCTTTCAGCTACAATTTTTTTTTTAACTGATAAAATACAGTTTCGCCAAATAGAAAAAACTGTGGTGCAGCACTGCACCAATGCACGTTCATGCTAAATTTATTATCAAGTATCAAAATCAGTTAATTAAATTTGTAAAAAAATGTATAAATATAAATTTATTGAAATTTAATAAATCAATATAATAAAAATAAATATAGAAATAATTTTTTTTTCTTTTTCTTCTAAAGAGATGTCTAAATCAGAACTTCATAAGCACAAAGTTGCAATAATTAGCTATGCATTTAAACAGTCATACAAAAAAAAAAAAAAAACTCACTTTTTATGTCCGGAGTCTAGACGTAAGCAGTGTCTGGACAACGATTACGATCCATCGAAGATCCTTTTTTTTTTCTCCTCCAATGTTTATTGTTTTGTTATTAAAAAAAAATTAATTTTACATACTCTTAATGAATATTTAAATTAAAAAAAAAAACATCTATTTCTTGTGCTATGAGTGAAGCAAAATAGAAATGAAAAAAATAAGAAAAAAAATTGAAGTTAATTGGAAGGCATATATTTATTTATTTATTTTACCATTCATTAAATTTTAATAAGCTTTTTTTTTTTTTTTGTAATTAGTTTGCTCTTCAAATAAAACTTACAATCTCATTAAATTATATTTTATATAACACTTCATGCTAAAATAAAATAAAATAATTTATTTTTAATTATGTGATATTTATTCTGCTTTTTCACAAAATTATTTATTTATATAGAAAATTTGCCCTCCATAACAATAAGATACATATGTATTCTGAGAGAGAGAGAGACGCACACACAAACGCGACATGGTCAAAGACAATCATGTCCCCATCAAATTATTTAAAATTACAAAACGTAGTACTTAAAAAAATCTAAGTTAAACATTTATATATTTCGTCTCTCATAAACAACTATGGGTCTATTTGGGGAATTTGCAGCTTATTGAATAATCTGCTGATAAGCTGATTAAAAATAATCTGCTGATAAGTTAGGTACGGTGACTATTACAAATTTTTAATTTTTTGAAAAAGTCAGACCGTTGTTAGAAAGCTGCAATCGCACCTAGATAGGTGTGGTGTACGCAACTAGATAGGTGCGTTGTGAAAACGTTGTTTTCAGCGTTTTGAAAACGCATAAGCTGCCAAAAGGCAGTTTACCCAAACAGGTCAAGTGCATTTTCAAAACGTCACCGCACGAAATAAGCTGCCCCATTAAGGACTAAAATAATATTTAAAAAAAAGTAATATATTTTGAATATATTTATATTAGTACTTTTTTCATTAGGAAAATTTACATACATACCAGGCAATTCTTACATATTTACATTTCTAACACCTGAACTTCAATTTGTACACATATGCCACCTTATCAATAAAAAGAATATATTGGCTTTTAGAATTTAAAATAGAGATGTTTTTTTTTATGTGATATAAAATATTTGGGTATTGTAAATGTAAAAAAGCAAACTTTGTGTTGGAAATAAATAGGAATTATGTGGGCATGCACATAAAAGTCAATAAATTTAAAAATATTTAGTACCCAAGTGAAACCTCAAGATTAGGGATGTCAAAAAGACTCGTTCGCGAATAGCTCATTTTTGGCTCGCTAAAAAGCGCATGTTCGATGCGTTCGCTAAGCTAACATGCCCAGCACGAACATTTTTTTTGTGCTTGATATATAAACGAGCTGGACACGAACAAAAATATGTTCTTGTATGTTCCGCTTCTTTTGGCTTGATATATATATATATATAGATCAATGATCAGTATTTTTAAAAAAATTAATTAACTACAAAGATACTAACTACAAAGATATAAAGATTTATAATCAATTAAAATTATTAATTAAAAATTGAATAAAAATATATTAAATTATATTTAAATAAATTTTAATATAAACAATAAGATTTAAATCTTTCCAACTCTTTAACATTATAGGGCTGTGTGATTAGGGTAGTCAAAATGACTTTTTCTTCGCGAGCAAACGAACCGAACACACATTTTTTTGTGTTTGAAATATAAAGGAGTTAAACATAAACAATGATATTTTTTAACGAGCTGAACACGAGCTGAGTCTAGGCTCCATCATGTTCGGCTCCTTTACACCGCTATTCATAATACTGATGGTCATCAAATTATTTATTTTTTAAAAAAGTTACATATTTAATTCAAAAAAAAAATGACAACAAGGGCATCAATGCATATTGACAATTTTTTTTTCTAATTTCTTTAGGCCACAACTAATTATTAAGTCAAAAAAAAAAAAAAACTTTAAGAGCCTTCATTTAGGGGAGGGGCTTATGAAGAAGAAAATATTACATGAGTGGCGGAACATATGTTCGAACGATGATTCAAACGCAGCCAGACCACCGTGTGACGTGTATCACACGGCGAATTATCCGAACCATCATCTGAACATGCGGTCGCCAAACATAATTTTACACATTTTGAAGGGCCTCTCTCCCTCTCTCTCTAAGAGATCAATAGTCTGATCTACAATTACGTAATCTTATAATGGGAGCAATTACATTGCTAACACCCTCTTTCATCCCTTCTTCAAATTCTCACTCCCATATCAAAATTCACAATAAAATCCCAACCTACACTTACACACTAATACTCCATAACTTCTCTATTTACAAAACTAACATCCTCCTTAATCCGTTTAACAAATTACCACCCTAAACATCGAAATCCACAACAAAATCCAAACACACATTACATGCTTATCAAATTCCGAATGTTTTGACCACGATGCACCTTAAAAAAAAAAGCCTGAGCGGTAATTATATAAATAGCAAAAATCAGAGCGTCAACACGTGTAATTATCCCTTTTGAAACCGAAATTTCTGCATCAATGATCAATTAAAGAATGGGAACAGATTACGGTTAGGTCATCTCCATTATTCCAGCCTACGAACTGCCCCCGCATTAGCTATAACATTTAGGCCTCAATCAACACTGCGCCTTAAAACTCATTCAAATGAACACCCCAACCGCACTCATTTCTCTCCCCACTAATCCGCCCAGCGCCTAATTCTCTCCAGTTTTTTTCTATATTCTTTCATAAGCGTAATTGAAACCTTTTTTTTATATATTTTTTGGTTCATTTTATTGCATGAAATGAGAAATGAGATCATCGTTTTCTCAAATATTTGGATTTTTAATTGATACTATGTTGTTTGTTTCTATTAAGTTACATTGTCCTGGGTTCTGCAGGGTTTCTGCAATGAACCACACTGTTGGTGCTCAGCTAACCATCTTCTACAATGGATTAGTTTTCTCCTACGATGGAATTACTCCGAAGCAGGTAGGGAAATATTTGTATTTGTTTCATTAACAGACCTAACAACAGAACATTTTGATATGTGTGTTGTTTATGTATGAGTTTGGACTGATTGGAGTTTGTCAGGCGCAGGCCATCATACTTATGGCAGCCGCAGGTGCGTCTGGTAAGGAAGGAGTTTCACCTGCTCTGAGGAGGCCGCAGCTCCTACAGCTGATGCCTACAGCGGCTGAATCTTTACAGTCGGCTCAGCTTCCCACCAAACCTAATTTCATCTCCGCGCTGCCGGATGGTGGACAAGGATGTCTGAGAAGGCCTCCGATAAGGCAGGTTTTAAGAGGTGGGAAGAGTTTGCTACATTGATATAATGGGAAATTTACATATATAGCATATAAGTCTAGTTAGATATCTAACACCTAAAGTTTGATATTTAAACTTATGGCACTATTGTGTTATACATTGACATATGAAGAAGTGTGTTTCATTCTAAAAAAAAATGGTGATCGAGATAATTTTGATATTTTTGATGTGATGTTTAAGATTTGAGTGGGATGTATGCGAATATGAATGTTTAGTGTTAGATATGTTTGTAGATAAAAATTGTGGTATGGGTGTAAATGACACTAATATACATCATTTTAACAAAGATTGTGCTATTCTTGTTCTGCATGCAGAGGTCCCATTAGGCCGAGAGCACTTGCCTCCATTAGGGCGACTGTGCTCGCTCCCATTAGCACGAGCCAACTCAATCAAGCGGTTTCTGGAGGCGCGCCAGAAAAGGTGAGTTAACTTTTTTTTTTCTCCACACTTCAACTTAATTATGGCTAGAAAGAATCTTGAAAAGAAATTCATTATTATATTATGATACGATCAGAAGTCAAAATCGGCATGCTTTCTCATAAAAAAATAGAGCAAAATAATTTTTTTTTTTTAATAATTCAAATAAATCAATGAGAATACAAAGATAAGCACATATGATTCGAGAGAAAGTCGATCTCTCCAAATTCCTACAATTCAAGGGATAGGAAATCACTCCCAAAACCTAAACATAAAACTCACAACTCAATCTAATGTATAAACTTAACCCTACTCCCAAAACCTAAACATAAAACTCACAACTCAATCTCATGTATAAACTTAACCCTAGACATAACAAGTTTATTTATACCTAATAATAATAATAATAATAATAATAATAATAGTAAAAAACCTAATAATAATAATAATAATAATAATAATAGTAGTAAAAGACTAAATTGCCCTTAGGCGTACAAAAGATAAGCTTGTGCTTAGCTCAGGGACCATCATAACAATATCCCCGCATTTCTCCTATGCTCTCAATTCATCCTCCATTCGACTTCCAATGAAAAAAAATCTATCCTCCATTGTGGTGAACCTCTCTTCCTTTTCCGATCTGATTTGACTCATCACTTTAAAAAAATTTTGAACTTGAAGACGAATTTTATACCCTGAATTCCCGTCGTCTCTCCCTAGCTAGTTTGTATCATAATTTTACCTCAAATCAATGTTTCTCGTCCCGTAAATCCAGTCCTCGCTTCCAAAGTAGCACCTACCAAACTATAGTTAGAAAGAATCTTGAAAAGAAATTAGTTACTATATTAATAATTAGGAGCTGTTTATTTTGCTACTATGCGCTGTGTAATGTTTGATGATATTTTTAAACATAATTTTTAAGCTCTATGGAGATGATATCTGGATGGGGGTTAATGGGAAAAAAATTGATATCTACATAACCTTGTCTCTACAAGCAGATATTAAAGGCTATGTATTAATAAGATGTAAGATTACATGCATAGCACTCAAATCCTACGTATTTGCATATCTAACATCTAAACTTTATACATACCACCTTACCTATTATGCATGGAAAAGTGTTTTTCATATTTTAAATTTTAAAATGGTAGTACTTTTGATGTGAAATGAAATATTTTGATGGTATAAATGTACAAAAGCAAAGTTTGGGCATTAAATATGTAAATAAATAGAAATTGAGTGGAATATATGTGAATGCCCATAATAAGATATAATGAGAGAATATCTCCTAATATTCAAAAAATAATTGAATGTTCTGATAAATATTTGGAACTAAATTGCATAGAAAAAGCAGGATGAACCAGTGAATCAAATATACCAATCATCAAAATGGAGTAAGATCTAAAAAAACTTTTGCCAAAAAGCCATCCTGTACCTATGCATGGCTTGAAATTTTATCGAACTTAACTTTTGAAGTAAACTCTTCCAAACCCTCTCCTAAAATTCTACTTTTCAGAATGAAAATAACTTATCATCAGCTCTTCAAACATTGCAATTGTTAAGCAGTGGTTAAAACTGGCAGGCTCAAGAGCAAAGCTGCTTCTGATTCAGAGAGGAAAGTTGATGACGTGAAGGCTAATTTGGATGCAAAGCAAGAAGAGTGGCTTTCTCTGAGGTAGCTGAATAGAAGACTGGTTCAGTAGATGTCAAATTTCTCCATCATAATCATAGAGAATTGAAGCTACCAACTTTCTCTCGACAGAAACTTGTTCTTGATTAATAATAGGCATAGTGAATTGACATGTCTTCTATTTTTAATGATAGATTATGTGACTACATCACATTATTATTTTTAATCATGGATTAATTTTCTAAATCATATTTGTGTTTATGGATTTTTATAGCATGAAATTTAAATATCCAATGTTGCCTTTTGGGGCAAATTTGTTTAACTTGGAGCTAAATTAGCTATGATATGATCTAGTTTCTTGAATCTTGATAATCGGCAATTTGAGGATGTAGATAACTCCAAAAATTAGTTGAGAGACGAAAACAGAAGAGAAGCTCAGCTTGAAAATGATAAACTGCAATTCGAGGGTGACCATAACTCCAGAAATTAAAATGGGGGAGAAAAAACAGATAATCGCAAAGCTTACCACATTTTTTTTTCATTCCTCAATGTCCTCCAAATGGAGCTATTTATAGAATACAAGACACTAATTCTTTGCTAATTAATTTATTAACTACTTAACAACTCTTAACAACCAAACACAAGATATTAAGCATCTTACATTCTAATTAATCTTATCATATTAACTAAGGTTTCATTAGATATAATTTTGTCAAAACCCTCTCTCTCTCTCCGTCCTCCCTCTCTCATTTCTTTATGTTAAAAATAAAGTAAATAAATAAAACATGATGCTCATGTCTGATTAACCAACATATAAAAGCTTTACAAGTGAAAAATGATATCTATGATTCAAGGAATAACTTGAACTTCAGTGAAGGATTTCAAACTAACTAATATATATAACAAAAGTGTACCCAGGAATCATCCTAAGAGTACTGAGGAGTGAGATTCTATTACTAATATAACTGAGATTACACAACCAAGAAGAACAGCTCATCGACCCCAAAAAATGCAAGTGTCATTCTCCAAATATTTCAAATGAAAAGCAGGCGTGACAAAGCAAGAAAGTAAACAATGTAGGCATCAACTTGAAATAACGGAGGCATATTAAAAAACTCAAGGGGCAATTACATACATACCACTCAATTCCCATGTGCTTACATATCTAACACCTATACTTTACTTTTTATATTTATACCACCCAAATCATTCATATCACATCAAAAACATCACTATTTTTACTTCTAAAAAGTTAAATGCAACTTTTTTTTTAAGAAAATGAAATACACCTTTTTATGCATTGGTAAGTAAGTAAAAATTGAAGTTTAGATTTTAGATAAGAAAATACATAGGAATTGAGTGGTATATATGTAAATCATTCAAAACGTAAGCGTTACCAGGCACCAACTTCTATTCCTTGTGTTTGGGTAAAATCCAGTAGCCATGAGCTACTTTTTCATGAAAGAAACATGACAGCATCAAAACAGCAACTAAAAGTACAAACGAACGGGAACAGGTTCCCATGTTTAAAACATCTCAAATTAAAGCAGACCTGGTTCTTGATGACTTGGTAAGGAGCACTCGCATGAAAGGAACACAGAAAACCGTCCTACGCATGCAAACTGCGGAGGATGCCATGAAAATAGCCACCAGCCATTATAAATGAGATGATAGAAACAACACCAGCCGGGAATATCTTGCCAGATCTCTTGAAGCGAGAACCCATAACTGCTAGAAGTGCAGCAGACAAACCTAAAACAAACGCAACCAGCAGCGGCAAATAAATAATGACATCTAAAGAATTTTCAGTTACTTTGGGTCTTCAATGAAAAGATGCCTACCTAGCCCCAGGGATGATGCAAAAGCTGGCCTCACCGGAAGCTGAGTGTACACGTAATATAACAGCAAGGCAGAACCTCCCCCAGCTGCAAGTGACTTCTGGCTACCACTTTTCATATAACCCATGACACCACCCACTGCAATAAAGAAATTGTTCAGTAGTTTGAAATTGGGCAGTGAAGCAAATGACAGAAAAAGTGCTATGTATATTTTACGTAAGACAACTTTTTTGATTAAATTGCATGGTAAACAATAAATATTGAACTATATAAAGTACAAAATGTTAAAAAACAGCATATGCTGATTTACCATATCTGTAATACTTGCATTTCTCCTCCAAATTCCATGTGATGGATGCTCTAAACATCATTAAATATTGTACACAAAACCTGGCTTTTAGACTTTCAGCTCTAACAAATAAAATAATGGTGTCATGCAAATCATCCATGTAGAGCCCAACTTATAGTGATAAAAAAATTGCTTTCTACTAGGATGCATTATAACAACTGTGGCATACAGTGCAACATTTGCATTTATAACTGTAATGCCAACAGAATTGCGATCAGTTTTGAAGGATTTTGTTTGTGGATCCTATAAACCCATGTTGCGATCAATACAACCTTCCCAAAATATATGATTTCTCTAAATCGTTTAAATGAATATTCTAAAACTTCATCAAAATGTTATGGATTTTATTAATTTTATTTTATTTTGAAGATGTTTTTTTTTTCTTTGCTTCCGGGATATCTCTGATCTTTTTCTCTTCCCTTACTTTTTGCTGCAACCATGGACAAATCTCCAAACTACTTGAAATTCATCAAAGATGGATGACACTTCGCTCCTCAAAATGGGTGATATAACTTTCCACACCTCGGGTTCTTAATGTACAACATCAAGAATATTGCCACCAAACTATGCTACTTAGCAATCACAAATTCTGAAACTCAGGCAGATGGATTCAATGTATATCTTAACGAATCTACTTGTCCTCCTAAACACATTATTTCTGCTGATAGCAAAATCTCAAACATCACACATGGATGATGATTGATCAAAACCTCTATATAACAGCTTGTTTCTCCACCATTGCTGTTTATATTCTTCACCTTGTCTTGAACCTAAACTCTCATGCTGAGATTTGGACAACCAATGAGAAGCAACTAATCCATAAATCTGTCTCAAGTTACTCAGCTTGAAAATAAACTAGGCAATATATTCACAAAAAGTCAATTAAAAACTTAATATCTATCTAAACTCAATGTTTTTAAAAGCACATTTTGGAGTGTGCTTCACAAGCAAAGTGAAGCAAAGCGCATGCCACCTGCTTCGCTTCGTTGATGCGCACTTTGAAGAGCTGAAGTTAATTTGAAGGATTTTTTTGTAATTTTTAAGTTTTTAATTATTGCAACAATCTATTAGAAACTATTCAAAAGTTTAATTTGCAAGTTTACCCTCAATATTTGGCTTCAATTTATGTATTGTATCATATTTTTTTTTTATTTTATATAAACTTTTAAGTCATACTTTATATTTTATAATTGTTAATAAATATTTTTATACATTAATAGTTTTGTATAACCTACTAGCGTTTTGGTTAATAAAAACATTGCTTCGCACTACGCTTTGAAGTAATAATAAAGTCTTGTGCATCGCATTGCGCTTTGTGCTTTGATACCAGTGTGGGGGTGCTCTATTGATTTAGAAGACATCATTATTTACATTTTTAATGATCTATCATCAAATTATTAAGCCTTCAAAATTGTCATTTACACGAAACTCACATGTCAATTTAAATGATCTCTATTCCTTCCTGTGCAATGAAGAAATTAATCTTCCCAAAGAAAATCATCACAAATACCAACTATTGAACGCTTTGCAAGTTGCAACCTTCTAATATCTGTGTCCTTTTATACTATTCATGTGCATAGGAAAAATGTGGATTTACCTTTGTCAAGTGAAGCCACCCACCCAATGCCTTCAATGAATGTTGGATATATAGCAAAGGTGGACATTTCGCTACAATGCTTAGACCACTCTACTCTTTATTACTAATTCAAAGGTGCTATTAACAACCCATGCTCGTAGCATCTCAAGTCTTGCCTCAACAATGGTATGCATATTTGGGTGATGGAAATCACCTCATGGCAGACTTTTCCTAGATCATTCAATCGTCACAAGGCTTGAAGGATCCTTCATTTTCAAATCATGCTTTCCTTTTACAAAAAGCAATTTACAGTCTCAACTAAGTTCCTAGTCAATGGTACACTACATAGATTGGGATTTGATTTCGGAGCCATCAATACATCTTTGTTGCCATCATGCCAAACTACAATCGACCCTACGTGCTTATCTATGTTGATGACATTCAAATTGCTTGAAATAATCTAGATGCTCACTTAGCTCTCCTTAACAATCTTAAACAACGGTTTAATATGCGTCGGAATCTAAGTCGAGTTGATTGATCCATAACTTATTTCCACTACATCAAAATACATATTCAAGATCTTACAAAAGGCTAGAATGAGTAATTGCAAACCAATAGAAAACCCTCTTTCTGCCAACCTACGGACCACAAATGTGTCCATCATACCATGTTTGGGTGGCATTTTTTGGATGGCATTCTCGATCAATTGTTCACAAGTTGGACTCAACATCTTACTATCACAGTCTAAATACTTTTTTTAATGCTAATAGGGTGTGCCGATATATGCCAGTTCAAAGCTCTCAAACACAACTAATAGCATCTATAAGGCAACCTACATTATGGTCGAGTCATTCAAAAAGCAAAACTACGCGTCCATAATACTCCGATTCTGATTGAGTAGGTGATACCAAGAATAGCAAGTCTACTACCATATATTATACGCATCTTGACCTCGCCCTAATCTCTTGATGTGCTAAGAAATAATCCACCATTGCTTGCTCTTCCACTAAAGTAGAAAGTCGAGTTTTAATCATTGCAACCATTGACTTCATTTGGCTTTGACTAGGTTGTAAATGAACTAAGCATTCAACAAATTGCTCATGACTCGGCTAGATAAAAGCTTATTCATGTTCATTTGATTAACTAATTGAATAAGTTTGAACACATGTATAAACTCTTGATTGTTATTGTTACTCAATTTATTTATAATCATAAACAATATTGTTTAATGCTCGTTAAGAAAAAAAAGATTAAAACTAAATAAGAAATTAAATTAAAGCTCAATACAAAATTTGATTAATATTCGCACAAGAACATTTGAATTCTACCTAAATTTGGGCATTTAGTCTGAAATTATTAGAATGCTTTAAAGGAGCATTATGAATAAACTGTAAAAGACTAAGTTGAATTGCTGAGCTTCTAACTTGTAACCCTTTTGGTCATGTCGGAGGCTGTTAGAAAGCACGTTTAAGAATTTTAATGAAATGTTAACATATTTAAAGTATATTTAATAAAATTTTTATGTTCTTAATTAATAAAAATGGCTCTTTAAAGCTCAATACTCTCGGCTCAATAAGACATGTTTTCATTTCCAAAAGAGATGCTAGTTTGAAGTTTATTAATCACAAAATGAATCAAGCTCAAACCAAGCTAGAACAACGAATTTAAACAAACTGATCTTAAACATTATCATTAAAGCTCGAATTTAAATAAGCCTGCCTTGATAAATAAGCTCAAGCTCAAACAATCTCAAACTTATGTTGGCGCATTTGCAGCACTAGCTTCGACATGCACTAAGACATTTCTTGTTTCAAACAAACATTGCAAGCTTATTATATTGAGACAACATTTCAAACATAGTCATTACAAATAATTCAAATATTCCTGCTCAAACAAAGCATATTAAAATGGATCACCGCATTATTCATGAATATATTTGATCCAGAACAATTTTCAACACATCTCTTCTCAAGATAATCTTGCTGATATTTTTATAAGATCAATCAACCGAAAAGCTCAAATACAGTCTCAATTTTGGTATTTATACCACATTTGCAACGACCTAGGTTATGATCCAACCGTGAGTAGAGTTGGCACACACAACATCACACAAATTAATAATCAACCGCACAAAACAAAGGCATGACCAAGAAAATTCGTAGATAGATTTTTAAAAACAAATCGACAACCATTTGGCTTCTCAAATCGTCTACCACAACAACACAAAGAAGACACAGAAAACATAAAACATATACCAAACGAATCATAGGCCAACTGCTTGAACTGAGAAAAGAAAACCCAGAAAAAGATCAGACGGATAAACGATCTAATATCGACGAAATCGTTACCTCCAACTAAAGCGGCGTAACCCAGCGTCAGCTTCTGCGACATCGACATCCCGCTCACCTTCTTCCCCTTTCCAGACTCACCTTCGCCCTCACTTTTACCCCCTTCTCCGCCGCCACCGTCGTCACCTCCTCCGTCGTCACCGCCACCAAAACCGTCTCCTTCTCCGCCTCCCGCTACTCCACCGCCAAGATCTCTTACAACCTTGATTTCTTCAACCACATCGACGTCGTCGAAGGGGGGATCTTCAGTGAGGGCGTATGGAGCCTCGTCGAGGTCAACGAAAGCGATGATGCAGCGGCCACGCGATCGAGCCAAGCCAGGAAAAGAGGGTGCGGCGGAACGGCGACAAGTGACAGTCGAGAAGAGGTGGGAGTTCGAATAGCGGATCGAAGGGAAAGGGAATCTTGATGGTGAGGAGGAAGAGGAGATTCTGGAAAGACGAAGCAGAGATGGAGCCGAATTTGAGGGAATAACGACAGCAGCCATTTGATATCTATAAAAAGGAGAAGAAAATATGGCGCAGTAAAGAGCGGAGGTTGGCCTCTTTTGTTCACAATTGCCAGATCAACTAACCTCCAGGTAAAATTACCTGACAACTTGCTCCCTCTTTCCTCTCTCTTATTCAAAAGATTTACAAAAATGCCACTCAATTCTTATAAAATTTATAATACATACTTTATTTTATAGAAAACCGTCC
>NW_018165285.1:18708-19831 GCF_001263595.1 Phalaenopsis equestris
ATATATATATATCATTTTATCTATATATGAAAATGTATATTTTGTTTATTTTTAGTTAAAATTAGTGGAGGGACTTACCTGGATTTGCCGCTTGGGATACTCATTGTTTGTGCTTCATGTTAAAAGTGGAGCCCGGTCCTACCCCCGTTTCCGCTCACCTGATCGTGAAACATCGTGATCTCTCACTCCGCTCTCCCACTTCGATCGCAAAACAGTCACGATCGTTCCCGCCTGGCGCTGATTCGCAAACCGTAGGCGCCACTACTCCCGCCTTCCTCTGTTGCGAAGCGAAGCATCTCTCCATTCATTCCTGTTCGTGATAAAAGCTTCAGATGACTCTCCTTGGGTTTAGAAGTCACGGTTTGAGTTCTTCTTCGGTTTCCTCGGGATAGAGGAAGGTTTCCTCGGGGCAGAGAAAAAGAAGTGCAAGCGGTAGTTTCTTACGGCAGATGGAAGAAGCAAGAAGAAGAAGAAAATTGTTCTCCCTTGGCTTCTTCTTAGTGGCTTGTGGCTGAAGAGAAATTAGTTTTTATTTCTCTTGTAAGTTTATCTTTTTCGATATATCTCGATTTAGAGTTTCTTCGGTGTATCTCGGTGTAGAGAGAGAAGAACAGAAAGGGCAATGAAGAGTGAGAGATTTCTCTTGTAAGTCGAGGTGATCGACTGGTGTAAATTCCTCAAGTAGTAAAATTCTCTGCAACTCCATGGACATAGGCAATTTGCCGAACCACGTAAATCTGTGTTTCGTTATGGTGTTACTATTTTCTGGTGTAAATTTTTCTCGTTCTATTTTTCGCTTCGTCGTCGATCGTTCTTCTGTTTGATTTATATAATATCACATCAACTGGTGTATCTAGATCTCACAACACTTCAATCGTTGGCTTTTCTCTCCTCTGCTAAATAAGGTTCAATTTTTTTTTTAACCTAGGTCTTCATCCGCAATTATGTAAATAAACACTTATGTTATTTTCATATTTTACACCTTTAGGGTCTATATATATGCAAGGGCAAGGGCTTGAATTAAAATGTAAGGTGGAATAAATATATTCTTATTTTTCTTCTGCCCACTTTGATTCTTTTGTTTTTTTTTTTTTTTTTTTTTGGATTAAAGAAGTTAGAGTTT
>NW_018165285.1:20721-33975 GCF_001263595.1 Phalaenopsis equestris
CGCAATGACACATGAATAACACGCGTGTTTTTTTTCCCTGCCGCGCGGGAGGTCGTGGCGGGATTTCATTGGCTACGCACGTTATTTCTACGTGCATAGTACTGATGTAATATTTTTTCATTCACAATAGTAGATTCTAAACACCAGTGTCAAGGCTCACGTCACACCCCTCATATTGAGAATGTGCAATATCCCACACCATACCTGGGTACCGACAAAGTGATGGTTGGCAATGGACAACTTATCGATATCTTACAAACTAGTAAGCATATTTTACTCACTCCAGATAGTAAGTTACTCTTTCCTCCTCTCTCTGTATGCACCTAATATTTCTCATAATTTAGTATATGTAAATGATTAAACTTGTGATAACAACTGTCAAATCACTTTTACTCCTAATTACTTTTATGTACAAAATCTCAAAATCGGGAAAAAGCCTTTGATTGGTCTTGTTAGTCAAGTTCTTTACCTTACCACTGCCTTGCATCACTCCAATGTTCCTTCCAACACATGGCATCATCCACTCTAGCACCCTCATTACAAGATCATCAGTGTTATTTCAAAACAAAATCCTCAATTTTAGATCTCTCAAAATTATACAATATGTAAAAATTGTTTGCAAAAAATAAAGTCACTAACTACATTTTACTTCTAGAATTACTTTTTATTGTTTTCTTGATCTGATTCATTCATATGTTTGGGGTCCATTCTCGTATATTTCAATAGATAGCTACATTTTTTACATTACTTTCAGTGATGCTTACTCCCGCTTTTCATGGGGCATTCCCATGAAACATAAATCTAATGTCACCCAACATTTTATTCATTTAAATAAATACATACAAACTCACTATAATAAAACCCTATAATTTTTAAGATATGACAGGGGTGGTGAATACCGATCACATCAATTATTAGACTATGTACAAAATCATGGTATTGTACAACAATTTAGTAGTTTGTACACCACAAAACAAAATGGCTTGGTTTTATATAAAAATCAACATCTTGTAGAAACTGCATGCACTATACACAACACGGCTCTTCTTCCATCACAATTTTGGACTGATGTTATTCTTACAACAAACTATCTCATCAGTACGTTACTCTCTCCTACCACTCATTACATCTCTGCTTTTCAACTATTAAACAATTCTTCACTTGACTATCAACACTGAAAAACCTTTGGGTGTGCCTACTTTCCTTGGCAACCTTCCCTTGCCCTCCCTTCCCACTAATAAATTCAGCCCGAAGGCTCAAACGTGTATCTTTCTTGGATGCAATTATCATCATAAAGCTTACAAGTGTCTTCATCTCAGCATCACAAACTCATTATTTCCCACCGCGTTCACTTTTTCGAAGAATATTGTTTTTGTTTTTTTCCCTTTTTATTTTTAAAGGAGCTGCCAGTTTGTTCATCGGCATATACTTTCTTTTTTTTCGAATAAGTTTCTCTTCTGGATCATGTGAATAGGGTTGTAAATGAGCAGGCTCGGCTCGTGTTCGTCAATCATGGTTTTTATACACCAATTTAGTAGTTTGTACACCCCAAAACAAAATGGTTTGGTTTTACATAAAAATCAACATCTTGTAGAAACCGCATGCGCTCTACTCAACACGTCTCTTATTCCATCACAATTTTGGATTGATGTTATTCTTACAACAAACTATCTCATCAGTACGTTACTCTCTCCTACCACTCATTACATCTCTGCTTTTCAACTATTAAACAATTCTTCACTTGACTATCAACACTGAAAAACCTTTGGGTGTGCCTACTTTCCTTGGCAACCTTCCCTTGCCACTAATAAATTCAGCCCGAAGGCTCAAACGTGTACCTTTCTTGGATGCAATTATCATCATAAAGGTTACAAGTGTCTTCATCTCAGCACCACAAACTCATTATTTTTCGCCGCGTTCACTTTATCAAAGAATATTGTTTTTTTTTGTCTCTTTTTATTTTTAAAGGAGCTGCTAGTTTGTTCATCGACACATACTTTCTTTTTTTCGAATAAGTTTCTCTTTCGGATCATGTGAATGATTAGCAGAAGAGAAAAACTAAAAAATACGGACATACGATAAAGAAGACAAACAATAGAAAGAATATGAACAATCTACGTGTGATAAACCTTGTAAGGATATGACAAATATGTCCCCCAGAAAAGATAGGGCGGAAGCATCTTAGACCAATATATGCGAAAGAAAACCTACGTAGACTACCCATAACTAGATATTCAGATATGTTTGCCTGTGCTGGTTCTAAGGTGATCCAAAGAGGGCATATCTCATTTGTTTAATTACATCTTTGGGGTTGCCCAATAATACTCTTGATTCAAAGAAGTTTTGCTGGCATTAGTAATGACTACTAGCATAGAGCTTTCAAAGGGTAGTTATTTCACAAAGAATTGCTTTGACATTTTCAAAGCTCACGTTAAGCCACGTGGCAGAGAGTGTGTCTCTCACAGTCCTACATGGGTAACAGACTCATTGACATACGGAGCCTGCGAAATAACCGAATCATTCTGACGAAAAATCCCGATACGTCAAAGTACATCTAGTTCTAAGGGTAGAGGACAAATCACCTTCTCACAAACGGGCAACAACTCATCGGTAATCGAGTCGTCAAGATGATACCAACGAAGGCAAAAGGAACTGCAGATCATAATCATATAGCTAAAGGAGGGAGAAGTAATCCCTAGAAGGTAGAGGTAGCTGGATCAGGGTACCACAAACCAGCCATCCCAAGACACTAGGAAGTGAAGGTAGTCGACCCAACACATCCAGAGATTCTCAATCAGCAATTAATGAATTATGTTATCTGTAGGGACCTCGGTAGCCCTAAGATCAAAGGAAAAAAAACCTTTATTATGACTATCAAGTGAAGCTCCAAGTGGTGTAACTTATATCCACTGAAACGACAAGAATGTCGTCAGAAAGAGAAGCAATGAGAGGTTCAACTACAAATCTGGAAATGCTCCCAATAAAAGGACTTACACCCTGTTTGAGTTGGGAACCCTTCTAATGACCTAAGTACACTAGGCAATCACCTAAGAAGAAATCTATATTAGGTCAGTCAGGTTGGAGAAGCACGGTGGCTTCTCCTAGGGTCATGCAAATGATGTAGTTATCTAGAGAGGTCTTTAGATATTGTGAAGAACCTATTTTATGATGAGTGAAGGTCATGCTATGCAACCCGTTATAAAACCGGCTCGAAGGCCATGTAAGAAAGTAAAATACAGGTTTTGAAAAGTTATGAATCTCTTAATCTTAAATTTTAATTTAACTTGAAAATTTAATTAGGTTTTTTGTAGAAAAATTTACAATTTTAAGGTCCTAAAGAGCCTAAATTGTAATTTTTATAACATCTCAAATAAACTGGAAAGAAATAGGAGAAACAACACAAGCATGTAATCATGCAGGAAAAGCAGTATAACAAGCCAAATAAAATAATAAAAAGGGCGATGCCGCTGGGTCGGCGACATATCCTAGAAAAGAAAAAGACAATCATACTCCACATATACATGTCTTGTCTTAATTCTATACATAAATGAAATTTAGAATTAATGTATGGGCACAAGCAAATAGCTCCTAGTCTCACATGGTTCCGCCCATCTGACATCTTAGAACCCACACTCATACCTTATTTATAATAAAGACTCTTCCTGGGCCTCTAAAAAGTATAGAGGAAAAGATAAAAATGCACTCAACCTGTACAAAACTAATATCAGCGGGAAAGCCAAACAAGCATGCAACGTGTCTGAGCCATGCCTGGTGGGGGAGCTAAGCAGACAAACCAGCAGAAAACAATAGCCAAAGACGTTGAAAATACTACCTAGCATTCTAGAATCTCGTCTTTAATATAAGTAACGTTTCAATGCTCGAATCCAATTCATACACGATGAGGAAAAAAGATTAGGTTTTAAAGAAGCAGCTTTCGATGAGGGAGATGGAGACAGAATTAAAGTGGGAAAAGAGAAATAAGAAGATGTATTTGCGGAATTTCAGAGGGGAGGAGAAAGGGAAAGGGTAGTTGAGGAGATTGACAAATGAGGATTTGGAAGACTTGAGAGGATCGATAGATCTCGGTGTAGAGAATGACGAGCAAAGAAGAACGAAGTAATATTTTATTAAGAACTCAAGCGCTCCGCACTTATGGACGTTTTCCTCTGTGTTCGGCCGTACGAACGTAATATTTTCTTCTATTTGAAACATTAGCATTTCAACAATAAGAAAATAGAGGCATTTACATACATATCACATATCTAATGTCTTTAATGTATGTAACTCCTAAATTTATCTCCCTTTAAATCACACTCAAATCTTTGACATTTCATAAAATATAACTAATATTTTCATTTTAAAAATAAAATATGCATTAAAAATACGATATATATATATATTAGAAAAGTAAATATAAAGATATGTGTGGAATATATGTAAATTTCCAAAGTAGTAATATTGCTGTATGTAAACCATCATAATTCCTTCTATCATGTGCAGAGCATCCCATCTTCCATTTTGCTCCACATGCATGTCGCAATTTCCTTCCAAACCATTGTCCATGTTCTTTATCGCCTTTATTCTATTCGGGAGCATTTACATACATACCACACAATTCTCATCTGCCTACCTATTATCTAGCATGTAAATATTCATGCATACCACTCAAATGTTTAACATCACCTCAAAAATACCACCATCACTTTTAATTTCATGCATAGGATTAGAAAACCAAGGTTTTATAAGTGTAAATATCAAATTTTACATGTAAGTTATGTAAATATATAAGAATTGTGTGGCATGTATGTAAATTTTCCAATTTGGTACTTAGGAGGTGTCTATGTCGCACATCTTCTTCTTTCACTGCTGCTGCTAAATTTGTAAATGAAACATCATACAGAAATTCTACAGCTATTTTTGTAAATTTTCAGCCTTTGCTTGTAAAATTTCAGTTGGTATGGACGGAAAGGTTCTGCAAATAATATTCTTATTATTTATGAGGAAATCAATCTGAATAAATGTACATTTTATTTAGCTTGCCAGCTGAAATTATTCATCCTGCCCTGGGGCATCCTTTTGTGTAATTTCAACAAACTTAACTAACAATTTTGGTTCTTGTTATGGGGCAAGAACAGATACCTAAACCTGGAATCAAATGGAATTACGCTGAAACTCGGCGCGCGAAGAAGTCTCTGCTTCTGATGCGAGGTTGAGTCCATGATGATTGAGGCTTGGGCGGCGGTGAGGTGCCGGCAAATCCAATCGACGAGTAGAGAATCCTCCACGACTCCATTGGCGAAGAAGTACAGCAGCTTTGGGACAAGGAGTTTGCCTTTGTCATTTATGCCGACGGATGCTTGGATATAGTCCTTCATGGAGTTTTTCAGCTCTTCTTGCACGTTGGCTGCGGTGAAGATCCTTACCTACATCATGATTTAATCAAAAGATACTCGGATTTACATGAAAAATCCTAAATGGGAAAATCAAGGCAGAGATGCACACGATAAACAAACATGTTTTAAAAAATAAAATAAAAAATAATACAAAAATTAACAAATAAATCTGATCCCATTGTTAAATGCATGCTTGAATCCTTGCCTTTCTCTAGCAGGCAAGGATATTAAATGCATGCTACAACAAATTGGTTCTCTTTTGGGGCAAACCTTTTTCCTTCTAGTAAAAAAATGATTATCCACTTCCTAATTTTATATTTGCACCCACCACTTTAAATAGTCCTAAAGAAATTGTACCCTATAACATGAAAGTTAGAATGAATTGGATTTCATCAATTTTCATTATAACTAAGCCATTCATCATACTGCAAAAAGAAAGCACCCTGAACAACATATCAAAACCTTTGTAAATATTGGAAATAGAAGGAATCAAGAATTTAGGAACTTACTGCAGGGCAAGAGTACATCCCAGAACTAAGCCCAAACAAGACCAGGGGTTCCAAGCTATCAATGGAGTATTGTCTGTGCTCCTCTGTCAATTTGAACTTGTGCAGAGCCAGAGTTAATGCCTGAAAAGAAATGTATACGTTAGAGGCCATTAGAAATCCCGCACACACCCAAAAAAAACAAAGGACAGCAAAAACCATAGAATTTTACATACAATCTGTGGCCGATGAGCGGGAGGTTTCATCTTTAAAATAACGAATTCAATGTCAGCAGCACTAAAAGTTTGATCTCCAACAGTATAACACGCCTGCAATTAGTTATTAAAACAAAATTAGAACATGAGAGAAATTTTGCTCGATTGCAGTAGCAGAAGAGCAAAGATACGATCTTTTTAACCTTTTTCATCAATGAGAAGAGTTTGATGTCACTTTTAGGAACTCCATATGCCAGATAGATCTGAAAACAAATAAAATTTCAGTGCCAATAGAGAAATATATATTTCATGGTTAGATTTATCAATTTTGTTATTGTAGTATGATAATCATTTGCAAGGGCGGAACCGGATAATGTCCCGGTGGATAATTGTGCACCTAGAATTTAGTAATTTTGCTCCCCATGAATATATTTTTTTTGCCTAATACTTGAAAGAAATCAGATATTTGTTTATTTTGCCCATCCAAAAATATAATTTCGGTTCGACCCCGAATCATTTGATACAAAGTAGTGATTCTATTATAACGTATAAATATAAAATTTGGTTAAAACATACGTGCATTATTAAGGCATTATACAGATTAATCCAGAAAGCCAGCTTCTCATCATTACTCATTTGAGCTGGGTTGACCTTTGCTAGTTGCTCTACGAGAAACCTGCAAGGCATTGTGGAAGGATGTCAACTTGTAAGCATATGTAAACATCGTTAAAAATATAAGCCCAAAGTTAACACAAATACCATTCTTTAAAAGTGACATACACCATTTCATGCATAGGTTTAAAGCACCAAAGTGCTATGCATATAAATATTAAAGTTTAGGTGTGAGCTATGTAAATACATAACAATTGGGTGGTATTTATGTAAAAGCCCCAAACCAAAAAAGAGCAATGTATGAAAAGGATTATACACTTTTCAAGCGAAAGAAGCTACAATATCTTAAGGTTATCAAAGTATTCAATATACCAAACTTCATATTTTGATAGCTAATATAACTGAATTTTAATGGCGGGTACTACCAAACCTGAATTTCTTTAAAGCACTGGCAGCATATTCAAGTTGTGCTTTCCCAACTGACATCCAAGACACCTCCTTTGCCAAACGATACTTCCCGATATCTCTCCAATTTGATCTTTCATTAACTCCATATGGATCATATAAATCTTCCTGATCCATTACTTCATAGCCGTGAATCAGCTCAGAAGAAGTTTGCGCCGAGGAAGGCAACCTGGATGAATCTGAGAAAGATGTCCATGAAGAATGGGAGAGATTTCCAGCCACAAAAGAAAGCGAAGTTAACCACTTTGACAATGATGTCTTGGAAGTACTCGTCGGAGATCTTGACAGGCGAAGAAAAATATTTCTCATGCATGAGACCATTTCTTCTGAAAGCTGATTTGGGTGACGCCAGAGTTTCTTCACTTTCAAATCTTTCAGTGCAAAAACAGGCAACCGTAGGGAAGAATCTATAATCCTTTTCTCCTCTTCTCTCCTATGGCATGGTCCCAAAACCTGTTGTAGAAACAGGATCAGACAAAATTTTAGTGTTAAATGCCAACAAATATTTGGTGTAATAGATTTAACTGCATAAAAATTGAAGTGTCAAAATAGTCCCTTGACTATTGCCATGGGGTCATTTTAGTCCCAGAGTTGATAAAAATACTAAATTAGTCCCCAAACTGTTTTAGTGGGGCAAAAATAGTCCTCATTGGGACTATATCAACCAATATTAAAAGAGTTTGGGGACGAAATTAACAATTTTATAAACTTTAGGATTAAAATGACCCCCCTGCAAAGAGTATGGAGACTATTTTAACACTTTTCTCATTAAAATTACATGAATCAGACCTCGTTTATCAGGATATTTTCAGCTGGGCCACTAGCCAACTCTAAATCTTCGTTGCCTGGTAATAAATCCAGATGGATTGAAGGAGGCATTTGAACATCAAGCTTTGACACTCTCAAAGAAGAAACATGCTGCAAAATACAAACAAAATAAAACATCACTATCTAGAAGTTCATACGGGACATGCAAAAAGTTAAATTAAGAGGAGAAATTATATACTTCTTCCCATATATACCCAGAAGTTGATGATGGAGGTGCCATCGACGGAATTTGTAAATATTCTATATGGATTTCAGCAGCATGACGCTCGCTTCGTTCATGTTGAAGGTTAAAATGCAAAATAAAGAGTTCTTCTTCAAGTTTTCTAACTGTTATCTCTAGTGCATCAATGCTGGCTAAGAGCTCCCGTGCCTAAAGAAATTTTGCAAATCAAAGAACTAAAAGTAGAACTTATGAAAATACCTAAAAAACCATTATTTACCAGACTTTATAAGGATATCAAGAAGAGTAAAGGCCTTACCTTATTTGGAAGCTTGGAGGGGGAACTGGATAAAGGCAAAACAGTATTTCCCACTGCATTTGCCAAAGCCACATGCAAGTCAATTTCGTCTTGAAGTTGCTTCTCCAATATTTGAACCTGAAAGATAAAGCACAGCAATCAAGCCAGCACACCTATGCCAGCTTAAAAAATGTTGGGGCATTTATCCACTATAAGAAGAATATTTATAAAATCTAATCCATTATTATTCTTCGCATATCTTCAGAGCATAGCATGTAAATTTCACAGACATTAAGAGAAACGTTAAGAATGATTGGAAATCCTTACAAAATTTTTAAAACAACTTTTTACATGAGACCGGATTGCATTGCTATTAAAACTAGAAAATCATCCCCAATTCATAAGAAAATCACCTCAACTAAATCTTCTTCCACCACATGTCCTACAAAAGCCACATAAACTTGCAAAACATGAACATTATTGCACAATGCTTTCTCAAGAACATCCATTACAATAAGGATTCCAAACCATATACTCCAACTATCTATTATACAACTAGTAGTACATGCAGAATCCTAGAACAGCGGGTCCCTTCAAAAAACAATAGACAAGATAAACAAACCAACTTCATTTAAACAGTATGGCTAGCCAAATAAGGACCACAACAGATGGGAAATTTCCATATATACAGCACAACTCTAATGTATTACATATCTAACATCTAAAGTTTGATATTTACAATTTATAACACATTGATATTATAAACATATGCATGAAAAGTTGTATTTCACTTTTAAAAAGTGAATAATAATGGCATTTTTTATGTGATGTACAAGACTTGAGTGGTATGCATGCAAATATCAGATTTTAGATTCTGGATATGTAAATATATAAGAATTGTGTAGTATGTTTGTAAAAGTTCAAATGATATGGAAAGATAGACCTTAATGTCGCTAGCAATGAGCATAAATCGCTCATTCAACTAATAATAGAAGCAAGGCCATAACCAGGAGAAGATGGGCAAAGAACTCACTTCTTCTTCAAGCTGGGATCTGTAGCATCCCATCTTTCCTCCCGAATCTACTTTGCGGCCATGAATGGTCTTAGTTTCCTGACAAGCAAGGAAGAAGATGCCGCATTGGTGAGCATTAAGTAATTGGAACGAAATAGTTTTTTCAAATAAACAAACTAAACTCAATAAATTGAGAAAAAAAATTCACTGTTCAATATCTGCCGCATCCATCCACTAATTATGACGTGGGATTGTAGGTAGTTGGAATTTGACAAAAAAGCACGTCCAAACTGCCTTAATTAGAGAATGCTAAACATACTTTGTCATTCTTTCACATATAAACCAAAATAAAGGAATCACCGACAGTCAAAAATCACCAGAAATTTAGCTATGAACAATGAAATCTTACATTGATGGAAAATTCACAGAAATTTAAGTAAGGAGATCGAAAAACAATACTAAAATTTGTCGCCGTGGACCGCGATAAATTTAAAGCAATAGAAGAAAAGGTTTTGCCGTCATGGAATGGGAGGAAACCCACCTCAAAACGAGAAAAACGATCTCCAGATGAAGAAGATGACGACGGATCCGACGCACCATATCCCCATCTTTCTCCTCTTTGTCTCACCCCTCTCTGCATTGCACTCTGAATCGAGCTTCCCCTGAATCCCCGACACATAAAACCAGAAAAGCGACATACTGACAAGTCAAAGCGAAGAAAAAAACAAGAAGACAGAGACGAAAGAAGTAAACACGCATTTGAATTTCAATCCCTTACAGATTCACGGGAAGAATCGCGCCATGCGAGACATACAAGTCCCCCCACACTGCCTCCGCCTTCAAGCACAACATCTCTCTCTCTCTTTCTCTCCCCGTCCCCTTCACCGTCACCGATTCTATATATATAAAAAAAAAATCTCCTCCCCTTCCAAGAAATACCGCGAGAATGAACTGCAAGTCCGGTAATCGTTGCTTGCGAAAACGACGAGACGTCAGAATGGAGTTAAACAACAAGAAGACGGCGAAGCGCTTGGGTTCTTAATTCGTTTACGGCAGTATTCCCGCGTCCTTCTCTCGCTGTAGTTCTAGGAACCGAAAACAAATGCATCGAACTCAGAGCAGTCCAGCAACTGGTACTCCAGTACTCACCAGATCAAATGAGATAAAAAATTAACCGACGGGAACTCCATTCCTCTCTCCCTCTCGATCTCCTTCACCTGCGTTAATGGCATCTGGGGATCTCCGCCGGTGGGGGGACACAGCTTTATTCCTGCTTTCAGAAAAGCAGAGCTATCGAAGATATCAGAGAACAGCGAGCAGGCATTTGTTTATTAGAAAAAAAAAAATGGGACCTGATCTACCTGATCCGAACCTGAATGTGTGGAAACAAAAAAAAGGCTAGAAAAAAAAAAATCACTCCTCACATTTGGATGAAATTTGTGTCTTGACTTCATGCTATATCTAGACTTCAGACGTAATATTTTTTCGAATATATGAGTGCTGCTTCAGACTGCATCTGGACTAAGACGTAATATTTTTTCGAATATTATGGGACATTTACATATATATCATGCAACATTTATGTATGTATATGCGCAACACCTTGATATTTATATTTACATTTACATGCACCACACTTAACTCTTTAACATCAAATCAATAATATCATAATCTCTATCATTTTAAAATCAAATAGGCACTTTCATATATAAGTTATAACATCAAAGTGCCGTCGGTATAAATATTAAACTTTTAGTGTAAGATATGTACATATAGAATGGTTTTTTGCTATGCTTTTGTTGAATAATTTTTAGGACGTAGGGTCTCGTATTGTTCGTGAGCTCATACAACATGGTAGAGATTATGTTTTTGAGAGGAATATAAAGAAGAAGATGATGGATGTGTTGCTTGAGTTCATCTTTTTGGCTTTGAAAGCTCCCCCTCTATGCAACATGGTAGAGATTATGTTTTTGCAAGTAACAAAAAAATAATCATAAAATTACATCTAGTACAATATAATGTTCATCCATGATGCCCAGATGAAAAGATCACGGTGTGGGAGTTAGGCAACACCATAAATAAAAATGTACAAATGTACTTTTATGTAACGATGATTTAAACAAATTTACCATTGAACTAAACATTTTGATAAGATAAGCTCAACAATACTAAAAGAGCTTTGATTTGAGTTAAGAATATACAAATTAAATAGTTAAAGTATAGCTAGAATATCATTTAAGAAACAAAATTGATATTTGAATCTTATATACTTGTAGTCAAAATGAATACCTTGATAATTGAAATACAATGAGCCTAAGATCATTAAGTTCATATATTTTGTAAGCACTTAAATGTTTAAAGGTTACTCTATGATGAAAGAAATCAAAATAAACATTTCAATGGAATAGTTGAATTTTTTTCTAAAATTATCAAAATACAACTTTAAAAAGAATTAAATAGACCACCATTCTATATATGAAAGAACCTAAAATTGGACAAAGCTTAGAGATTTTAAAAATTTAGAGCCATGTTTGACGTTTAATGCAAACAGTTGTTATCAACAATGATAGTCATATGTCGAACTTTGTTTGATTAATATAGTCTGACCGTCATATTTTGTTCACATTGCTTGACTATCATTCTACAAATTTTATCAGTAGTGTTGATTGTGATCATTACTATAGATATAGTATTTGTTCTATCATTCTTCTTGGTTAAAGATTCTTTGCTCATATGACCTTCGTCTGCCATACAAGGGATGTTAGTCATTTCCCATGATCCTAGAAGTATAATATTACATGTAAGGGTTAGTGATGAACAAAAGATAATTCTTGATGCTTTTATGTATTCATTTTTAACTCTCTCGAGAATTTTTACATGCCGTACATAATGTAATATAATTCAAAATACCATTATCCTCAAAGAAGATGAATCAATTTGTTTTAAGGTAGATCCTCATTTAAATGGTTGAATCTTAGATGAGAATAATTATTTTATTTTACTGCCTAATGACTATACTTTGCCTAAGTAAATTCAATCATTGAATAACAAAATAAAATATACATTCAAAGTTTAATATAAACTTCAAGTTCAATTCAACTAAGTTGAGGCATTACATAATGATTTGTCTAAAAATTGATTAGTCTAATAGATAAATGACTTTAATTTAGCCAAAGCAATCGGATTTTAATTTGGTTAGCAATTGCGACACTAGTGAAATTTATAATCTATTTACTTGGATGAAGAATACTTGATCAATCCCGGTTGATCAATAAGCTAATTAAATTAATTATATATATTTTACAAAACCTAGATTAAGTCATTAACTTCTTAAGAAACAACATCAATTTATAAACCTCTCTAAAATTTAATAAATAAAAATCCAAGCAGTCAAGTTTGTCAACAAAATACATATATTGAGAAAATTTATATTAATGATTTAGTCCTAGGATATTTAAGTTAATGGTTGATTAATATAACAAGGAAAATTTGATCCAATTTGAGAAGCTCTCTACATTATCAATGAATACAAGGATCATATGTCTATAAGCTTTAAATGAGTGAATAAAAGGTCCAAAGGAGATAAATTTTGAATGATCTAAAATTTTCAATAGTCTAATTTCAAGTCAACTAATGTCATTCTAAAAGATAAAAAATGCTAAACAAACTGTGCATATGTTTAAGAATGCTACATCCTATACAAGCAATAAAGTTTGGCCAACTATGGAATCCAAATAGATTCACTAATCAATTCAAACATCACACAAATGATTTCATTTTTTTTTT
>NW_018165285.1:34303-40415 GCF_001263595.1 Phalaenopsis equestris
ACTTTGAACAATAGACCCGAGATATCTAAAACATTGAATTCTTTTGATCACTCATTGTTACAACCCCACAATTACATCTATTATTACTAAAATTACATTTGACGCATTCAATTTTAGATCTATTCAAAAGAAAATCTTTAGACTTTAAAGTTGAACTTCATAATTCAAGTTTTTTTCTGCTAGTATTATCCACAAAATGAAAATCATCAACGAAGAACAAACAATAATGTACATTCTCCTGTAAATAACCAGTAATAACATTCATAACTAAAGCAAAACAGATATGTTTTTAAAATTGATCTCTCATTTAATCAAACTGAAATAGAAAAATACTTGGTTAATACTGGATCACAACGAATCTACGAGATGAACATTTAGGACGAAAATTCTTTGAGGATATTTTGATTAAATTTCTATTATGATAATTTCAAAATTCTTAGATTTGTTTATATGTATATGTATAGTGTAGATGTAATTATAAATTTAGTTGATTATTTTTGTATTGTACCATTTTGATCAAATTTTAATTAGGCCATCCTCATCCAATCATACTCCTTAGTCAATTCGCTTATTATACTCAATAATGTTTAAGTGCACAAATTATTAATGTATTTTATCGCTTAATACTCACTTGTTTACGCCATTTTCATAAATCAAAAATTAATTTTAACTAAATTAAAATTAGAAGGTAAAAATTTTAATTAAATGACCCCACAAAATTCATATAGTACATTTATATTAATTAATATCATTTTAATATATAATCCATATTTTACTAAAGTTTGGAACAATCCTTCTCTAATGTGGTTAAAAATGAACAAGGCTGATGAATAAACGAGATGATTGTTTCATAAAGATAATATTAGTCGATAAAATCAAGTAAAATCATTAGTCTTATAATGAAATGTATTATAATCTTTTCATGAATTAATTCATTATCATAATATATTATTTGCCTATAAAAAATGATTTTTTAGTTATCTAATAAGACTAATTAAGTCTTTTTTTTTTAAAGGTAGTCCATGAAATATTAGATTATTGATCATGATCATTCATTATCATGATTATGAATTAACATTTAATTAACTTTGCTTCATCAATTACTTCATCACTACATGGGTCATTTTAGTCCAAGAGTTTATAGAAGTATCGAAATAGTCCCAAGCTATTTTAAAATTGAGCTTTAATAATCTTGTACAGGGACTTTCAGCACTAATGTAAAGAGCTTGATAACTATTTTGATACTTCTATAAACTTTGAGACTAAAACAGTCCTATGTAAATAATTGAGAACTATTTTGACACTTTACTCCTAATTAAAATAATTTACATAATTGTGTCTCACTAGCTAGCATGATAAGGCTAATCTTCACTACTCATGTACAACAAATCAAGGTGTTGTTCGGCCGATCACCGTGCAAGCGAAATTTCTTTCGAGAGTGAGATTTCAATGACCCCCAAATATCCTTATGTGTATTTTACAATTTGCCTCGAAAATGTATATTTTTTTCTCCAAAGCATTGTGAATATTATTAGTCCTAAATCAGCCGTGGGAGCATCCACAACTTCAACCACCACCGATCTGTCACTATGCCATCCATTGCTCTAAAAAAAATATCCAAAACCTTTAAGGTCAAATCATTACATCATATAGCCAATTTTTCAACTTGAGCACAATTATTAATCTCAATAATTCAATATATTATGGACAAATGATAATAATTGTCTTTTCTTTAGATTACTATTGTGTACCTAATGGGTGACTCGCTCTGAAGGGTGACAAAGAAGTTGGACTAGACTCAACATGAGCTCGCTAACCCTGGCCCAATATGAAACTTATCAACTAAATTCTAGGTGTCACATCACACAAGAAATTCTATTATATGTTTGTTAAAGAAAAAATTACTACGTTCGGAGTTCAAATGCACCCGAATTCTATTATATGTTTGTTAAAGGAAAAATTACTACGTTCGGAGTTCAAATGCACCCGAATTCTATTATATGTTTGTTAAAGGAAAAATTACTACGTTCGGAGTTCAAATGCACCCGAACTCTATGTACAACAATATTGTAAATATGGTTTAGATGCATCCCAACTCTATATACAATATTCTCTCACATTACAAAGGGGTTTCACTTATGTGCGAACATGCTTCAATAGATAAACTAGACGAGATTGTCTACCTACTTGGTGCATGCTATAAGTAGACTTTGGCTATTTTTCACCTACTAACTCTTAATTCTAATTTGAGTCTATCTTAAGGCTATAAGTCGCGTGTATTTCTCTGTTATTTATACATTTATTGCTTATTCTGTCGCATTTTCTATAACATCTGAGACCCAAGATCGGTATGACCGTACACAAATAACTTTTGAAAGCTTTCTATACATAGAACTTTATTATTTCTAGACAATTATTGTAGCATATAAAGCCTTTCTCTACAATATTTTCGAACATCTCATTTTCTCTAATACAATAAAGTTTAAGTGTGACTCATGAACAACTCAGGATCCAACAATTATAATATAATTTTAAAAAAAATATAATAAAATATTGTAATCTAAAATGAGTCAAACAATTGAGATTTGATAAATTTTGGTGTGTAAATTACTATCAACATTGGATAGGATCAGAATCATTTCAACATGGTTGCATGCTCAAACAAACTTTATCTTGTTTTGTCTTGTTCTATATTTCTTCATATTTGACTGCACTGACCACACTCCATATGGAAGAAAAACATTATTAAAATCATATATACTCATATTTTTCTATGTATAGTTTACATACACACAACCCAATTTCTATATATTTACATATCTAACATCTAAATTTCAATTTTTATACATAGATACATAGATACATACATATATATATATATGTATATATATATATGTATATATATGTATGTATATATATGTATGTATGCCACCTTATTTATGTATGAAAAATGTACTTCATTTGATATGATGTCGAAGAATAGCATGGTAGAAATGTAAAAAGCAAATTTTAGGTTTGAGATGGGCAAATACATGAGAATTGAGTGGTATATATGTAATTTCCATTTAAAATTAATTAAGAAACAAACATCATCAAAATACCTCCCCACACAGACTTTCTGAGTTAAAAAATAAAATAATAATTTGATGGGACAAATTCGGCACGTATAGCATCGCCCATTTAAAATTGTGGAAATGTCACAATCGACCTTCAGTAAAAGGCCCCAAATTCTTCAATTAGTCATCATGAATTGATTTCTTATAAACGACAAGATTGGCCTCCCTGGACTGCACCTTTGCTTTGTGCCATGTTGTTTTTAGATGATGTTTTATACTGCTGTGATGTTGAATGCATGAAATGATTGTTTAGTGAAAATAATGTTAATGTACACTTACATATTTTAAGTACCTATTACGGTTGGGAAAAGATGACGGCAATAAAATGAAAATTTGAAATGAGAAAATTCGCAAAAAGAAATAAGCAGCCACATAAATTTACGTGATTCGACAAATTGGTTGAGCTACAAATGATTTTATTATTTTGGGATTACACAGATACATCAGCACTTTAATTATAAGAAAGGTCTCTCTCTCCTCTCCTCTCATTTCCTTCTCTACCGTAAGCCACATAAGAGAAAAAACGCAAAAGGGCCGAGGAGAACTAAAGGGGAACTATAGAAATTAAACATATAGGAATAATATTGTGAGATACCAGATGAATGATAGGAAGAATCAATGGAGAAGAGAGGGAGAGGGGTGATGGAGAACCAGCCTAGCGCAAGCGCGATCGCACGAGGGAGAAAGGCAAGGGAGGTAATTGATGATCAAACGTGATTCTTCGAAGCGAGACGCCGGGTCGATCCAGCGGCCCACTTTCTTTAATAAAACATAATCGTCGTCTTCAAACCGTCGGATGAATACTCGAACCAAACATAAATTTGGTGTTTTCAAAACGCTAAACGCAGCAATAAACTGCCTCAAAAGCACCCTAAGTCTTCACATTTTCTCCATACTTAATTATGAGCACTTCTCATATGTACTTTAAAAAGTCTATCCATTTTAAATCGATATTTGTTGAGCTAAGAAAGATAACAATATAAATAAAAGGCTACATTCTTTGGTGTTATATATATATATATATATATATAAATAATGTGTGAATCTCAAAGCATTTTGACCAAGAAACACTCTAAATTAAAATTCATGATCATTTGGGCTCCAATTTCAATAACTTCATAGTCAAACTGAATGTCAAATCAAGCACTTAAAGTGTAATCAAAAGTTTTGGTCATCAATTAGAAGGCCAAACAATCTCAAAATTTGGCATGCATGTATTCAAATCAAACATCTCTAAGAGAGGTATCCAATAGCCCAAGATCATTCAAATCTAATACCATTAAAACACTTAAATATTGAAAAAATTGTACAAGAAAAAGAGAATTAATGTGAGTTGTCAGATGGAGTATTTTGAAAATGGACTAAATTTACCAAAATGGCCATCTAAAAAACTAGGGGAGTAATCGAGTCGAGGTCGAGCTTGTTTACGAGTTCGATTCGATTCACAAGATGACTTGTTTATTATAAAAGATAGAAAAGAACTTTTAATGAAAGGTGGTGCTATAATAAAATGAAAAATAAAATGAGCAATTGTGAGAGAAATAACAAGATATTACTTAATATAAAATACAAAATATTATTTGAAAATATTTTAATGTTGCATTAAAATAATAAAATGTGCAAATTTAATATATTTTGAGTATGTTTTATATTAATATATTTTTAAACGGCTCATCTCACGAGCTAACGAGTTGATTTGGGGCAAGCTTGAGCTTGGCTTGTTATCTCATCAAGCTAAGTTCACGAGCCACTTATCTAGTCGAGCTCGAGTGGCTCACGAGTCAACTCGACTCACTTGACTCACTTACACCCCTATCCAAAATTATAAATATGCCCCAATTTGAGGGGAGAGGAAGAGGAAAAAAGAAGATAGTGAAATGACTATTAAAACTTAACTTTTTAAGCCTCAACAGTTGTCGTCGATAGTCAATGTTTGTTGCCGACCAACAAAGTTTGCCACTGACAACTAAAGTTTGTCGCTTGCTACCAAAGGTCGCTGTCAACCACCACTACGATCAATTATAACCATTAAACCAACCAATTACAATTTTTGTAGCTAACTATTGCCGCTGCAACCATCAATATCATATTGTAATCTCATCTTCTCTAATACAGGAGAAGAGTAGACCAATGCACTTCTAATTTTCAAGTTAATTATCTTATTGCCGCTGCAACCATCAATATCACTTCTCTAATACGTAAAAGATTTGAGTATCTTCTCCCACTACTTCCCTAGTATTTGTTTTTGTTGAATCTTCGTTCAATGTCGGGGTCGTTCAATTATCATTTTATCGCCACAAATCTTTTAAAACACAACAACAACACACACACACACACACACACAGACATGCACAAATCTACCACCTTACATATTTAACACACTTTATGTTTTACATTTATACCATCCACATCTTTCATATCAAATAAAAAGTACCACCATTTTAACTTAGAAAAAAAAATGTAAAATACACTTCTCATGCATATATAAAATGGCATGTATTTAAAAATTAAAGTTCAGGTGTTATATATATAAATACATGCCACGTGGCACCTCTTCATTGGAGTACTGATGCATCAGTACTCCTGAGGTAATATTTTTTCCCGCACCACACACACAAATCATATTATACCAGATCTTAATATCATTAAACCACTATAGAGCAAACCCCATTGACAATAATGGCTAATTTTTTGTATGTGAAAAATAATGGTGGCAAGGCTAATTCGATCCTTTCCATTAGTAGGCTTTTGGACACTATTTCAATATTTTTTTTTAATTTAATTTTTATTTTTCACTTCAATATTTTAAACTGTCCTATAATAGGCAAAAAAACTTCCAAAAAAAGTCCCCTTTTGTTTATTTTTTCACTGTTTTAGCAACTTATTATTTTATTTTATTTACTCCAAGTTATTAATTTATTTAAAAATAAATAAATAAATAAAAAGGCCATTAAATAAAAAAAAAAAATTCTTTTCTACTAAATTTTTCAACAAAG
>NW_018165286.1:0-1763 GCF_001263595.1 Phalaenopsis equestris
AAGTTGGGGGCTTTAACCTGTCAGTTTAAAGTCCTATAACTCTACACCCATCATTGAATACTTCCTTATTTATTTGCACTTAATCATATGAACTACATTCTCATTCATACAACCTCATATGATTCTTTCCTATAGTTGACTGAGACAATTTTCAGCCCAGTTCTTACATGTTCTCAAACAAATTTTAACATCTGGATTGGCCAAATCAAGAAGTAAATGAAGTGGATGGATTTAAATCATCACAACTTCTTTCAACATTAAAGATCAATACTCTCCACAACTTCCATCCAAAACTTAATTACTTGTCATTTTAAGAAGAAAGATAAATAAAACTACTCAGAATCCATTGAGAAAACAAAACCAAACTTTAGTTTAAAAGATGAAATCATCGTCAAACCAACAACAAGTTTCAACTAAAACCAAAAGTTGTCTTAAAACAGAAAGATAAAAACTTATCTCAAGTCCTCCACCAAGCTCTTGAAGTTCCTTTAGTTCTCTTTTGTTTAAATCACTCAAAATAACAACAAAAAGGATAAAATAAAAGTAAAAGTGGTGTCTGAAAATCTCTCCGAACTAACTCTCCAAATGAGAACATTCAAAACTTTCCAATACTTTCAGGACCTCTTTCAAAGTCCAACTTTTCTAAGTCCTTTCTTCTTTCTTTTATAGTTTTCCAAAAGGTGCCTTAGGATCTCTTCAAAATGTGTCTTGATTCAATGTATTTGCCCAAGAGATGCATCCTTTCATGATAATTTTCATCCATGGTGGTTACAACCACCTATTAAGCCAATGGGTGCCTCAAAAACCTCTTCAAAATTCGTGAAAACCAATTTTACTCATTTAGTAATTGCCACTATCGCTTAAGCGCGGGGTCTCGGTTCTTAGGTGTGGCCTTCTCTGTTTAATCGACACGTAAGCGCTGAATCTGGCGCTTAGGCGCCAAAACTCTTTTGCACAATTTTTCACATTTTTGCTCCAAATTTGATCATTTTTCACTCCTTTAAGCATTTTTTCCCAATTTTTACTTGTATATGCAAGAAAAACACAAAAAGACCTTCCATTAAAGGGCAATATCTCAAAAATAGGTATAAAAATGTGTCTAAAAATACTATATATTTTAGGTGTATCATCTAGTAAAGGAGTTACTTGAGGACAAGTAACATATAAGTTTGAGTGATTTTGATACACCAAAAATATATGCATTTTTAGACCCATATATTTATACCTATTTTTTATGAGATTACATTTTAATGGAAGGTATTTTGATGTTTTCTTGCAAGTTATTGATTTTTAGGGCTTAAAGCAAAAAGAAATAAAAAAGGATGAAATTTGGAGTTAAAATGACATTTTTGAAGAAATGCTCAGCGCCCTTGGCGCAAGACAAATTAATGCGGAGATTTTTTACTCAGTGTCGACAGCGCCAAAGGTGGTGCAGACCCCATTTCTAGAAGGTTCGATGTATTTGGACGATTTTTTGAAGAGTTTTTGGAAGCACCTCTTGGAGAACCGACGACCGGCCTTGGGCTTTATGTGGGGCCGGATTTCAAAGCGCTCCTCTACGTTTTTCACTCCTGTACTTTCATTTTTCACACCACATCATTCCATTCTACTTCCATGTTAGAGTCAATTAGTGATTTTGCTTTCTTAGTTTAGAGTTTTTATGGTGAGATTTAGTGTGAAACTTTCAGTAAGAGTGTTGGAGAAGGAGAAAAGTTAGAGATATCTTCTTTCTGCATTTCTAAGGAAATGCTACAAAGGATTTG
>NW_018165286.1:2252-3271 GCF_001263595.1 Phalaenopsis equestris
GGGGGAGGCGATTGCCCCAGCGCCTAGCCACGGATTTAGGGACTAAACACTGAGATTAGACAATAATTTTCTATGCACTGTATCAGGGTAGAGAATTAAATATGCTCCTACTTGGCACAATACATATTATGAACATTTATCTCATCTCATTTTACCATAGCCTCGTTGTAGTGGGAAGGATACTTTTTCACATAAGAATATCTGTTACATAAACATAGTTAAGAGATTAGTATTTATTATTTTAAATTTTGCATATTTGATTTGATAATAATTTAAAATTTTAATTTTGATTACATCTCAACAATTAAAATTAGTGATAGTGATTTCAATTGACTTTCTCTGAATTTCCTAGCAAATTTGTCATTTCCAATTTAAACCTTCCCCGTAGGATCGATATTTGGAGCTTAAATAGAAAGTTTGTTGTGATATATGTACTTCCTCGCATAGAAATGAAACTCAAAGAACACAAACAAACACATATATTTTACGTGGTTCGATCCAACTGGATCTACGTCCACAGGAGGGAATCAATCAAATAGTTCACTAAGGCAAAAGAAATGGAGAATACATAGCTTATACATAGAGATTAGCCCCATCTTCCTTCTACGACCTCCCTCTCAAGCGACACCTTGATATACCTTAATACAAGGGCTCAAGATGCTCTCCTCCTCTCTAGATCTCTAGCTATTCTCTCCTCTTTTGTGGTAGTTTAAGATCTTTTCCCTTGCACTCCTAAGCCTCACACCCTCTCTATTTATAGAAGCAAGAGAGTAGTAGGTGGGAGGTAGGTGAGCGGTAGGTGAGATGTGGTAGGTGAGCGGTACCACATTACAAAAGTGTCATTTTACCTTAGTTCAATAATTGGGGATCAAAATAATAATTCTCCACCTTGACCCTCAATTGAGAAGCTTCGAAGTAAAGATTCCCTCCACCTGTCCCCTGAGGGGCCCTCAGCCCTTGCTTGAGTTTGCTAAGTCCAAACAGTACATGGACTTAGCAATCACGGTTCTTCCGATAAG
>NW_018165286.1:3308-4290 GCF_001263595.1 Phalaenopsis equestris
ATGCAGTCATTCTCTGCCTTGAACGAGCATCCGCTTGACTCCAGCGTACCTAAGGAAATCAGATTTCTTTTGAGCTCTGGTACGTACCTGACATTTTTTAGTACTCATTCAACTCCATCAAACATCTTTATCCTGATTGATCCACTTCCAACAACCCTCTGTGCTTTATTGTCTCCCAATAGAACTGACTCATCATTTTCCTGTTGTAGTGTCTTGAACCAGTCTTTGTCAGGACACATGTGGAAAGAGCGCCCTGAGTCGAGGATCAGTCAAGGATCCACTCTCTGCTAGATTCAAATTTTGTGATCGCTAGAGCTTCAGCTGAATCATAGCCATATGAGGCTACGCTTGCCTCTCCAAAATCTCTGGGCTTCTCCTTAAAACTTTTCTTTCTATCCGGATAGTTCCTTTTAAAGTGACCTTCCTTGTGGCAGTGGTAACACTTATTAGATCTCTTAGATGACTGACTTCTGCCCTTCATTCTAGACTTTGATCTGCACTGATCACTTTTGAAGTCTTTCTTGCTCGATCTTCCTCTAACTATCAGACTAACTCCACTAGTTTCCTCTTTCATGTCGTGCTTCTTCTGGAGTTCTTTAGCTCTAATAAGAGATTGAACTTCCTCCAGAGTAATAGTCTGCACCCTTTCATAGAGCATCACATCCTTGAAATGCTCGTAGCTCTTGGGAATAGAGTTTAACAACAGTAGTGCCTTGTCCTCATCGTCCATCTTGACATCGATGTTCTCGAATTCATCAATGATCTTGTTGAACTCATCAATATGCTCTGAGACGGATTTATCTTCATGCATTTTGAAGTAATATAGGCGCTGCTTCAGAAAGAGCCTATTAGCCAGAGACTTTGTCAGGTAGAGTACCTCGAGTTTGGTCCAAAGTGCTTGAGCCGTTGTCTCCCTCGACACCTCCCTCAGAACTTTGTCGCCCAAGCTCAGGATTATCAAACTGTGGGCCTTGTCCAGTAT
>NW_018165286.1:4351-13448 GCF_001263595.1 Phalaenopsis equestris
TGCTGAACCAATAGAGCTCCATCTTTACTCTCCATAGACCGAAATCATTACTCCCGTTGAATTTCTCGATGTCGAATTTGGCGAAACCCATTATTATGGCTTGATCCCCACTAACGTCTGAAATCCGCTCCGCTGAGCACCTACTGAATTCCGAGAGCTCTCACGGAGTGCTTATGTCATGGCGTGTGCTAGCTGTTGCGGAAATCCTCCTCCTTCGTGAACAGCTGTTGCAGAAATCCTCCTCCTTCGTGAACCGAACTACCCGCCTTCCTCTTCTTCATTGCTGGCCGCGAACACCTTTACACGAACACCTCTAGCCAAGAAGTATGACTAAAGAGTGGGTCTTCCCATAGACAGTGCCAATTGTTGTGAGATATGTACTTCCTGGCATAGAAATAAAACGCAAAGAACACAAGCAAACATAGGTCGTTTACATGGTTCGATCCAACTGGATCTACGTCCACGGGAGGGAATCAATCAAATAGTTCACTAAGGCAAAAGAAATGGAGAATACATAGCTTATACATAGAAATGAGCCCTCATCTTCCTTTTATGGCCTCCCTCTCAAGCGACACCTTGATACAAGGCCTCAAGATGTTCTCCTCCTCTCTAGCTCTCTAGCTATTCTCTCATCCTTTGTGGTAGTTTAAGATCTTTTCCCTTGCACTCCTAAGCCTCACACCCTCTCTATTTATAGAAGCAAAAGAGTGGTAGGTGGGAGGTAGATGAGCGGTAAGTGAGATGTGGTAGGTGAGCGGTACGACATTACAAAAGTGTCATTTTACCTTAGTTCAATAATTGGGGGTCAAAATAACAAAGTTCATTATTACTTGATAACGATACGTATACTTGCGTAGAATCTGAATATTAATTTATTATATTTAATTAAATTTTACACAATCTATCATAACAAAAAGTCGGATCACCTGTCAGACATGCCCAGGATCGAAACGATAACAACCTAGAGGGAGAAATAGAAAGAGTAAAAAGTAAAAGAACACGCATAGATTTATCCTGTAGGGGCGAACCAGTGTATTTTCGAACTCTGTGACCCATTTTATATATTGTAGCTGAAGAGTTACAAAAGTGAAGAGTGATATCTTCTTATAAAGTATGAGTCTAGAGAGAAGAGCCAAAAATCCCCCTTTTACATTTATTGGACCCATATTTATAGAAGCTAGGGGTCATGAGGTGAAAAATTACATATCTACCCATACTTTAATAGGGATTTACAAGATATTATTGTCTTTTATTATGTCTTTTCGTATTTGTAACTAATTTTTTACTTCTTTTAATGTATCTAGACCTTCTAGTCGGCAAGTCCTCTAGTCGGCCTGGGTCTGCTAGATCTTTTTTTGGACATTGGGGAGACCGTCTATTATGGTCGGTCTGGGCAGCCCTTTGGTTGGTAGACAAGCTTTCGATCGACTGAAGGTTCCTCAGTTGGTCAGCTTTATGAAGACTTAGCTTTCGATATTGGACTGTTAGATTATCTCGTGATTCATGCAAACCATTTTTGCGGTACTCTTGTTGTTTATTATTTTATGTGTTAATGTTTTAAATTACTAGGTATAATATTTATTGTATTTATTTTCTTTTCAATAATATATTGTCTTTTTTTATACATTTCATTGCATTAATTAAATATTCCTTTTTCCTAATATATATATATATATATATATTATTTTTATAATCATAAAGCACAAAGGACAAGTCGCTTCCGAAACGACGATAAAACCAAGTCTCCATCGTGGTTTATCGGGTGAATTATCAGTTGACCATTTAGTCGATCCAGAATCCCATCACTCTCAACACCGTAAAATTGTACAGACCTGATTCCGCCGAAGCCTCTCCTGAATCATGGCGTTCTTACGTCACTGAACACGGACCAGACGAACACGGAAAACAAAGAAGTTAAAGATCAGCTGTGAATCTGATTCCTAGCGACCTGGCCGCCTCCTTGCCCGCCATTCCTGGGCTCTCCGAACTCCGAGATCTGTTTGGAGTTCAAGCCTTCGTTCCACTTGAGACCCTTCTCGCGTTCTCGAAATAATTGGAGTTTGGATTTTCTCTCGGTACTTCTCTCTCATTTTTCGACTGCTTTCTTAGATCCTCGCGCTAATAAGACGGAAAGTAGTGGGAGAAACCCTAACTGGCGATTATAGGAACGGGAGCTTACCCAGAATCTTTCCTTGGCTTTTATTTTGGATTCATTTTTAAAAACTGACTGTTTTGTTTTCGTTCTACTGGGTAAATAGTGAAATCGCCTGGTTGTTTTTGTGTTTAGATGCGATGATTTGTTTTTTTAATTACTGCGTTTGGTCTGTTTGACTGTTTTCGTCCATGTCTGTTTACATGATTTCACTAGATTTGGTTCCACACTATAATCTTTAAGCTTTTGCTGATTTGCTGTCATTAACATATGAATTTATTTATTTACTATAGCACCATCACATTACTGGTTTGTTACCTTAATCTAGCAAATCTTGCGAATTTCAAATAGGTTGATGCAGCATCAGAGCAAATTTACAAGGAATAGTCATTTCGATGCTCTATAGAATAAACATAAGGGGCTCTTTTGTAGGTGGGTTTGACTAGGATTTATGCCGGATTTAACATAAATCTTTCCAAACGAAGGCATTGGACATGTTAAATCCAACGGAATCTTAAATCACATTTTACCTCCATTTATGCGTAATCCCTTGATTTACTAAAACTTTGAGTTTTAGGGGCTCTATGGCAACGGATTTAGACCCAGAATTAACCTAGATTTAGGCTAAATCTTGCCAGACGGTCAATTTTGACGTATAAAACAGCAGATTTGATAAATCCGAATTTCATGAATTTCAGCTTTAAATCTCAGATTTACTAAATCTTGTTGTTCGGTTGATTTAGTAAATTTGGGAACATGTGTGAAGAGCAAGGAGGCGAGAAGGAAGCTGGAGGGAGGGGAAGAAACACGACACATACAGTTTCAGGTAGGAGCAGAGTTGAAGGAGGTAAAATATGGGGCTTTTGGTGGTATTTGCACACAACGATCCTATTGTTGCCTTTGTAGCTAGCTCTGACACGAGGGGAAGGTGAAATTAGGTGAGGTTTCGGCGAAATGGTAGGGGAGGTTTGGGCAAGAGGGAGGTGGTGATGGGTTTAGGGATTTATTAAATTTTTATTAATTAATTAGTATATTATAATGATAAATCACTATTTCACAATTAATTAATAAAAATAAAAATATATGTTAAATTTTATTGGTTTAATAAATTGATATAGGCAAAATAAAATTTAACTTAGTGAAATTAATATTATTTTTATTATAGAAAATGTCATTTAATTACCTTAACTTAATTACTATTTGATTATTACTTTAATAAAAAAAATATGTGAATTAAATCAAACTAAATTAACCTTTATGATTGCATCATCATTAATTTAACATTAAAATGTTATTTTAACCAACAAAATTATATGAAATGACGGTTTCGCTCGGATTAATCATCTTAACATCTTCAGGATATAGGATAATACTTGTGCTTATTTGCCCTCTATGATATGTGAGGTGTTTATTGATGTATCAATATTTACGCAATGTGGATGGTGCGTTTGAGTTGATGGATGCATTGTTTAATATTACTTATTATACTCGTGCAATGTCTTTCAAACCATTTCATCAGAAATTATTATTTGAATGCTACTTGAGTTAACAGACTGAAATCTTACAAAAAGTTGCTAAAATTTTTCATAGGATTTAACCTGACTTAACAACTGTCACGCCAAATAGTTTTTGAGATTTAGTTACTTTAAGTTTTACTAAATCAGGGTATACAAGGTTTACTAAAACCTACTTGAGTTAAATTATGTAAGTTGCCAAATTGCCCCTAAAAGTCAACTTATATGTGAAAGAAACTCTCCCTTCACAACCTTCTACAATGCCATGGATTTTATGAAATTTTTTATGCCAGCAAGAGTTAATTGATATAGTATTGTTGTTTCCAGCTTATTGTAGCAAATGGAAGTCTAAATGTCTTCTTTCTTGGGTTGAAGGCTTCAAAGGACTCAGTGTGCTTATGCAGATTAGGTTAGAACAGATTTTTATGAGCTACTGTAATGTTGTTTGCAGTGGAAGGAGGAGGTTTCTTTTCCTCTTCAGCATCAGGATACAGTAGTGGTCTTTCCCTTCTGCTTCTTGGACATAAAAATGAAGAAAGAAACGTGAAAGTTTCACCTTGGAATCAATATCAATTGGTTCATCAAGATGTAGGTGATGATCTAAAGTTGAGCTCATTGAAAAATGAAGTTCCACATGGTTGCTCTTCCTTCACATGTTTTGGGTGTGGATCTTCCTGTAATGATGGATCATTGCATCCTAAGTTGGATCCGTTTCACCATTCTGAATCTTCAGCAGAAAATCCTTCAAATAAAGCCGCCATAACAATCAGCGTCTCATCCGAGCAGAATGAAAGGAAGGTATGGCTCAAGAGCAGCCTTAAAAAGCCGTCTACAAATTGTTGTGTTTTGCTTAGTGACAACGATGTTGCACGCAACTCCATGGAAGAGATTCAGAGCAACATATCCTGTTTTACTGGAAGGAGAAAAGTTCAATGGTCAGATACATGTGGTAAAGAACTTACTGAGATAAGAGAATTTGAACTCAGGTATGCCATTTCTGCATATCATCGTCTGTTGTAAAACTTGGTGAACCTAACCTCTAAATACCATGCAAAATTATCATGATTATGTTCCATAATTAAAACTCAAATACAACTAATAAAGTAGATTCTAGCCTTCATTGTCCTAACCATCTCACGTTCAAAAACTGTCTGTATTTCAAATCTTTGATTCTCCTTTTATTACCTTTTTTTGTCTTGTAAACTAAATTTTGGTGGCCTATTTCTTTTGTAGAAATTAAGGTTATTACATTTGAGCAAAAGAAAATAAAATAAAATCGGTGTTTTAGTTGATTTGCATGGATCATGAGTTTTCCCTAAAATATTGATTGATGTGCAAATAAGGTAATGCATTATGTTGTCTATTATGCTTTTATTTCTTTTTTCTTGCTTTAAGTTTGAATACCGACTCTATATGCCCATCACATATCCTAAGATAACTATGCCTGCTATCATTCCTTTTTCTATTAGCATTATAGTTTGAAATCATAAGCTGGAATACACTGTCCTTTAGAGACCAATAACTGCTACATCTGAGAAGATTTAGAATGAATGAATGCAATCCACTTCTATTCCTCATGGTGGTATTTAATGTTCGCTGTGTCGGTAAATTCTAATGCAAATTTGTCTCATTTTGCAGTGATGATGGCCTTTCCGATGACGTTTTGGAGCACAAATATGCCAGAAGGTGTGAGTGTGTGATTCAGTAAGGGCTGTCTTCCATGTTTTTGGTGTTTATGATTGCAATACAAGGATGGCAAGAATTCTTCATTTTTTTTTTTTTTTTTTTTTTTCCCCCACCCCTCCCCTATTCTACTATTGTTCTTCAAAGTAGCTTTTTAAACTCGAATCCTCATTTATCAACCAACTGTCAGGATTTCAATTTTGTTCAACCACTGCCTGTTTAAGTTTTTTGTCTTTTTGTTGCAGCAGCTTTTGTCTTTGTTCATTATAAATGATTTGATTGTATCATTCTCCATTTCCCAAATATTTTACACCTATTATTCGAGTGTTTGCTTCTTGGTGCTTCTAGATAAAGTATGCGACAATAAAACTTGGGTCAGATATTTGATCAAAATTTTATCATGATGAATGTGAAAATTCTTGGTTATTTTGAGTTGAATGCTATATAAAAATAATGAATTACTTTTATATCTCAAAATAAATCTATAATTTTCAAAATATATCCTAACTATATTCTGGTTTAGATATCCTCTGAATTTTTTTTCTCCAAATGCCTATCTGATATGATCAGAGTTTTGCTTTTAGATTGAAAATGACTCATCGAGTGCCAGTCAACTGATGTAATTACCAAGTATTCAAATCTTGAATCATTGTCATTTATTGAGATATGTTTTCAGTTATTTTAGGATAACTTTAAACATGCGACCAAAATTTTATCCTGCCCTCTTCAGAAGCATCTATTAGATAACTAATCTTGCGGAACCAACTATGCCGAACGTTAAAAGCTATACTCACATCCAGAAATCTCTACGGGAACATGTACCATCTTCGAAATGATGAAATTGATTATAATCCCTTAAAGTTATGTCGTCCAGTGATGGTGGAAATATAGCAAAATGCCAAGTGACTATCCGCACGAACTTTTAAGGTTTTCCATGATCCTTATAGGCAAGCCTAAATATGTGGTGATAACAAATGCAAGTGCATGCTTTTCAATATGGCAACTGAGCAGCTCTTCCTTGTTTCTTGCTCAAGACTGGATGCAACCACGCCCCAAGGCAGTGCACCCGTGCCAAGCATTGGGTGCCCACTTGCCCAATGAGGCCATTTTGGTCAGGCAAACTGAGTGCATAGAAAGCCTGTGCCGGGTTTTGGTCGCACCCGTGCCTTAAACATAGCGTGTATCTTTTAAGGCGGGCATTTGTCAGGCGCAATCGTGCTGGTAGTTGGGCGCACCTGCGCCCTATGGTCACCCATAAGGTGGCACATATGCTCAGTTACCTAGCTCACCCACACCAAACACTAGTCAGCCCAACCAAAAATTTTGACCAGGTCTTCTACTTGGCCATATGTGCTGCCATTGGGTATGACCTGAATCCTAGTGGTCCAATGGGATTCCTTCATGTCAGCCCACCTCCCTAGTAGCCAATGGGATTGATCCTATGTGGAGTAAAGCCCGTTAATCTATGAAATCTTATGAAGGAAATGCACCAATTGCTAAAGAGCTGAGGGGATAATTAGAGGATCCAATTTTTAGTGTGCTTGGAGAGCTTTTCTACTTCTCCACCATGCGTGGAGAAAGAGCTTGGGATAGAGCTAGAGAGAGTCTATTTGTGGAGAAAGAGAGCATCCTAAGGGGAAGTGAGAGTTTTCTCCCTCATTCTTCATGCTTTTTCTTTTTAATCTTCATCTACTTCTCCACTACATCTCTTTTTCTCCATCTCTTCTTTCATTATAGTTTGAAAGGGATTCCTCTCTTTAAAGTTATTTGGTAGAAGTAAAGGAAGGCCAACAATTTTGCACGAGAGGAAGGAGCTTGTAAAAAGAGAAAGCTACTACAAACATCGTGCTGGTGAGAACTCTCTCAGTGCTGGTAGTTTGGCGCACCTGCACCCTATGGTCACCCATAAGGTGGCACACTTGCTCAGTTGCCTAGCTCACACACACCAAACACTAGTCAGCCCAACCAAAAATTTTGACCAGGTCTTCTACTTGGCCATATGTGCTGCCATTGGGTATGACCTGAATCCTAGGGGATCCTATGTGGAGTAAAGCCCGTTAATCTATGAAATCTTATGAAGGAAATGCACCAATTGCTAAAGAGTTGAGGGGATAATTAGAGGATCCAATTTTTAGTGTGCTTGGAGAGCTTTTCTACTTCTCCACTATGCGTGGAGAAAGAGCTTGGGATAGAGCTAGAGAGAGTCTATTTGTGGAGAAAGAGAGCATCCTAAGGGGAAGTGAGAGTTTTCTCCCTCATTCTTCATGCTTTTTCTTTTTAATCTTCATCTACTTCTCCACTACATCTCTTTTTCTCCATCTCTTCTTTCATTATAGTTTGAAAGGGATTCCTCTCTTTAAAGTTATTTGGGAGAAGGAAAGGAAGGCCAACAATTTTGCACGAGAGGAAGGAGCTTGTAAAAAGAGAAAGCTACTACAAACATCGTGCTGGTGAGAACTCTCTAAAACTCCATTTTCTTTCTAGAGAGGCCTCTTAGGCAGATGTTAGTGTTGGCTAAGATAAGTAGTTACTAGAGAGGCACCCATAGGTTAGGAAGCTTTTCATTGCAAACCCATGTGTTCGATGAGTGTTTCCTCCAAAAAAACCCCAGCCCTTGACTTATATAGCTGGGATTGTAGCAATCTTTCGGTTGTTTTGGTGGCTCCATCTTTTGATAGAAAAGGTGGAATCTTTTAAGCCTAGAGAATGAAGGAGCTTCATTGATACTTTTATCCCTAGGTTATGAAGAAATTTTTCATGGAAAACTCTTCGTTTTATGAAAAGCTTGCTTCATGGAAAAGTTTTCATGATTTTGCCAAGCAATCGAAGGTGGGCCTTTCTATTATTGTGAGTAATAGAAGGTCGGTACACCTCTTCATATCCAACTCTAGATCCCAGGGGAAATCTCTTAGGAGAGATTAATTTTTCATTGAGCAAGATTAGGCTCATTTTTTGAATGTGTGCATTTGCATTATTCTGTACATGTGGCGTGCAAAACATAGTGCATCAATTTTAAAATGTTACATGATAATATATGTTTGTCACATGCTAGTGTCTAAAATCATGATTTTGCACATTTTTTTTACATTTTTTATGGATTGATAGCCAAATGCTTAAACATACACATTTGTATTCGTGCATCGCTTGTGATCAGTTATCAAATGCTTGTCAAATAACATTTCATGTAGTGTTCATATTTTCTAAAATTCATTTGGAAAATTTTGTTTAAGCTTGATGTTGCACTTCCATATTCAATATATATTAAAATCATATTTTGCCTTGATGCTCACATTTCCATATTCATACTACACGAAAAAGTATTTTTGACTTGATGCTTAAATTTGATGCATAGAAATATATGTTTGCTTGATGCACATATATTTAAATTCATCATATATGAAAATTATATATTTCTCGTACTTTCTTCCTAGTATTTGGCATTTCTAAGGATCATCATTCATGGTACATTACACATTGTATGTGTTTGTCATTTGTATGTGCATTTTTTACTATTTCTCTAGTGAGGGGTAATCTTCTCCAGGGTGTCATGTACCCGATGCAGTCAAATCATTTGCATGGCACATTACATATTTTTTTGTGCTTGTCATTTGTCTGAATGTTTGGTTGTTCCTTGGGTGAGGTGCATTTCCTTTAGAGTATTTTGTACCTTTTACAACCAAACATGATATCATTTGGGCATGTGAGTGTAGTAAGTCTTGTGCTTGCATTTGTATGGTTAGCGCTTTCT